>NC_055968.1:14120588-14155588 GCF_018492685.1 Alosa sapidissima | reverse complement strand
TTATGTGCACATGTTGAGCCTTCATGTTTTCCTCCAGGTCGTGTGTGTGTGTGTGTGTGTGTGTGTGTGTGTGTGTGTGTGTGTGTGTGTGTGTGTGTTTGTGTGTGCGCGCCTGTGTGGCTCTTCTTGCATGTGTTTGTACACATTTGAGATTTTGTGTGTGTGGGGGAGGGGGGTTGTCTGTCGTTACCTGTGCTTTGAGTGTCTGTGCACATTTGTGTGTCTGTGTGTGGGGGGGGGGATAGTCTCTGTATTTATGTGTATTTGTCCGTGTGTGTGTGTGTGTGTGTGTGTGTGTGTGTGTGTGTGTGTGTGTGTACACATTTGTGTTTCTCTATGTGTGTGTGTATGTTTTGTGTGTGTGTGTGTGTGTACATGTGTGTTTCTCTATGTGTCTGTGTGTGTGTGTTTTGTGTGTGTGTGTGTATGTGTGTACATGTGTGTTTCTCTATGTGTCTGTGTGTGTGTGTACGTGTGTGTTACTCTATGTGTCTGTGTCTGTGTGTGTGTGTGTGTGTATGTGTGTGTATGTGTGTGTTTCTCTATGTGTATCTGGTGTGTGTGCAGGCACGTTAGCCACTCCAGCCCCTCTCAAGCTGTCGCCCATTACTCGTAAGCCTTCCATTCTCACAGCAGTTCAGTGAAGAGCTCGCCATTCACATTCACATTCACATTCGCCATTCACACTCACAGACATATGCTTGTATAAGTATAAGTATATATACTCTTTTGATCTTGTGAGGGAAATTTGGTCTCTGCATTTATCCCAATCCGTGAATTAGTAAAACACACAGTGAACACACAGTGAGGTGAAGCACACACTAATCCCGGCGCAGTGAGCTGCCTGCAACAACAGCGGCGCTCGGGGAGCAGTGAGGGGTTAGGTGATTTGCTCAAGGGCACTTCAGCCGTGGCCTACTGGTCGGGGTTCGAACCGGCAACCCTCCGGTTACAAGTCCGAAGCGCTAACCAGGAGGCCACGGCTGCCCCACGGCTGCTTGCATACATTAACCCTTTCGTGCCCGTGCCGAACATTCCATTTTTGGTGCTGGATGACCTCCTTACACAAAAAACCTTATTTCTTGAGTATAATACATACCATCAATGGGATATACATACCATTGTAATCAGAAGGGCCAGTTCTATCAAATGATAGAAAATACATATGGTAATGTTGATATAGTAATGAACAGTCTTTGAAAATCCTCTCCAAATGTATACCGAAATTCGTTAAAATTGAATTTCATTCGCATAGAAATGAATTTTCATCATATTTCTATACGAGATAGAGAAAAATATAGAGTGTATGACATGTTCAGCAAGTTGTGGGCTATTTAACAAAAAAGACTGAATTGGAATATCATTAACCTTTCAAAAGTTATGATAAATTAAGTGATAAGTGTAAAAAAATGCAGGAAACGGGATTTAGAATGTTGACAGAATTCACATTCTCTTTCTCACCAAAACCATAAAAGTATGCATAAAAACTAATAATGAAGTCAGACACAATGGTTTAGATTTATTTGGTCCATAAGAATAAACCATTTATTTGTATATAAGCAAATGCTACAGTCAACAATAATGATATATAAAAGAAAAACATGTACCTTACCAGTAATACAGGAAGTAAGTATACTGTATATTTATTGAAGATCAATTCTGAAGAGACATAGAATACATTTGATTCAACAGATACAACTTCCTTATATAAATTAGTGTAATATGAAAATGATATACATCTATAAAATGTATTATTTATGAAAAGCTAGGAATACAATCAACTTCCACATCACTCAAAAATCAATGTGTCTAAACATTTGAAAGTGGATTACATAGAACAAGCCTGTTGAGAATAAACACATACACACATATAAACACAAACTCACACACACACACACACACACACACACACACACAGAGGAGGATAGGGAAAGGTGGGGTGGGGAACCTGAAGGTTAAACACAGAGGACCTATGACTCATAACGAAACGCATCCCCTTCTGTAGAATGCCAAATCTGACAGCAATTTTGTTTACCAATAAAGCAGTCACCTACCGCTAAACTCCAGGCCATACAAGCTACTTTAGTGTTATTATGTATTGTTTTTATAACAAAGCCAACAATTTTTCTTTGGCTCCTGCTGTACAGGAATATGTACTTGATGAAAAGATGACAGAGTAGTAGTTGGAGCAGCTGAAGGTGAGGCTGAAATTTTGACGGAAATGCCTGCCAGCTGTTGTGATAGATTTTTGCCAAAATCTTTCTGGCTGTAGCTACCAAACCTAGGTTCAACACCAGATTCTGCATGGCCAAACTTGAAATAATAAGAAACTACTGAAACAGCAATGTCAATGGAGAAAAAGTGTACACAATATGTATTTCTCATTTGGTCAACGCTCCCTGATCCCTTCAGAGACTTGGTTCCCCAGTAGCAATGGATATTAGGGAGGGAAGTGAAGTCCCATGTCAATGATCAATCACAGAAAACTGTGAAACTCTTCTGGGGTCTCTTCGTCCCATGCCCCTGCACTGTGTGTTTGCATACAACGGCCTACTAAGCACAACCTCCCACCCGTTCCGGTTGGTAAAACCACATATGCCTGGGACAACAAGATAACAAGTCTATTTCACAGTGTTTTAGTGGCAGTCTACACCACCCTACGCACGCCACCTAAATCTATACTTTCTTCCTCCATCCTCACATGGTCTTCAACATTGTGAGCGCAAGCTCATCAGCAGTCAGCTACCTCTTCAGGCCTGCAAGGTCTGTGTAGGTCTTGTCATCCTCCATCTGAAACAACAGTAAAATCATACAAATGTAATACATTTATTAATTAAAAAAATAAAATCACAAAACTACAGATGTGTGCGTGTGTGCACATACATACACAAGAAGAGGTAGCCTAAACTATTGAAGCATTTTGAGTAACTCAAAAATATTTAGAAGTATGAAAAGTCATTTTATTACACATGGGTTTAGCTACCCTAAATCTGATTGCCTGGCTGGCATTAAGATAAAGACAGATTACATTTCACCTAGTAACTAACTGCTTAAATGCAATAATGACATTTCTGACATAATATGTGATTTCACATCATGTTTTCTATAAAACTACATATTGAGAAGAGTAGAATATCAAGTCATGCCATCTTAGAAAATGTTGAGACAAGCACGTCTGATGTTTGTCATTTAGAAGCAAGGTAAAACAGTTCACTACAAACTGCCTAGCGAGGTAACAACCCGATGAGAGGCAATACGTTAATTAGCACTACATTTCTGACAGAATCCGTGATTTCACATCTTGTTTTCTACAACTACATATTGAGAGGAGTAAAAATATCGCTCAACTTATTTCATGTAAGAGAACGTAACTTAGAAACGCGGCGCCCATTGATTTATTCAGCTTTGGTATGCTATACTGACTTGCCAATATAATGCTTACCTAACAAGCAAATTGGTACTAGAAAACAAACTTACTTACAGGTTATATACTAACAGGATTTTAAATGAAATTGTCAAATGAAAATAACTGATATAAAAAGCAAACGAGAATACGGCAAGCAGTTCATAGTAATGCAGCTAGCTAAAGTTACATGATGATGCACTTAGCCCCCGCTATGCCATAATGTTGACGCTGATGAGAAAGCATATTACTGTCAAATAACATGATTTTATGACTACAAATTAAGATTAACCATAACTAGAAACGATGTAAAATATATATTACCTCAGTTTATCCAGCTGTGTGGTTTCCAGTCGAGGTAAACTCCAACGAAGTGCAGGTGGCATCTGGCGGTCCATGTTAAAATGTACGACTGAAGTGAAAAGTTTTTTTCACGAGTCATCTTCAAGTATACAAAACATTTCGCGCCATAAACCCCTTAACCAATCATATCAAATTGAAGCTTATGTTGTCAGCATTACGGGGAAGATTTCAGAAATAAAATCAGTCATTGGACAGCTGAGATATTAGATGATTGGTCATCGTTAAAATTTTAACGAAATTAGAACGGTCGGGCTTGTAAGGGTTAACCATCCACACACTCAAACACACACGTGCATACACTTGCGTTCTCCTTGCGTACTCTCTCACACAATACTATTGACTGTGACACCAGTCCATCACACACACTCACACACACACACACACACACACACACACACACACACACACACACATCAGCATCATATCAACATCATACATTTTCTAATGCTGGCACATGTCACTTTTTACTCGGTCCATGCACTCAAAGTCACATCACACACATGCATACACGCGCACACACACACACACACACGCACACACACACACACACACACAGCCCTATGTGTACTCATTAACCTCACACATTTTCTCACACTGGTCCATATGGCACTTCTTACTCCAGCCATCTCCAGTGCACGCTCTCCGCCCCACACACACACTTGCACATACACTCTGCCAGACGGGATGTGTGAAGCACATGTCTAGCCATGCCCAGGTGGACACCAGGACACGTGGCTGTCCACTCCCAGGCCGTGAGCCCACCCCTTTCTGACCGAGCGTGATTGTCTGTTTATTATTCTCAGCACTGCCGGTCTCCTGACCAATCGTATGCCAGGTTATTACTTCTGCTGAGACGCCCAATCACACGCCCAGCAGGACCACCAAGAGCCCTGGTGCTGCTCATCTCTCTATCTCTATTGCCCTCTTTATCACCCTCTCTCTATATCTCTGTCTCTCTTGCTCTCTATCACTCTCTCTCTGTCTCTCTCTATCGCTCTCTCTATCATTGTCTCTATCTCTCTCTCTATCCCTCTCCCTTTCTCGCTCCCTTTTTCTCTCTCTCTCTCTCTCTCTCTCTCTCTCTCTCTCTCTCTCTCTCTCTCTCTCTCTCTCTCCTCTCTCTCTCCCTCTCTCCCTCTCCCTCTCTCGGTCACACCTGCTCTCCCCAGTCTGGGTGTGCTTTTGCATGTGCTTGTGCATGTGTCTGCTCTGAGGTTTAGTGGAAACTCATCGGTGCTATTGTTTGGCTGCTTGAGTCCAGACCGTGCGTGCGGATCAGTGCAAAACAGGTGCCCACATGCTTTAAAGCGTGTGTGTGTGTTTGTATGTGTGTGTGAATCTGTGTGTGGTTGTCCATGTTTCCTACATGAGTGCTCTGGCGCTGTGTTTGACCCCCCACACACACACATCCACACACCTAATGCCCCACTGAGCAGTGAGTAGTATTTTCACTACTGCCAATAAACTACTGGCTGTTATGGGCTGTATTAAAAGCCTCTTCATTACATCTGCATACAGATACACTTACAAAGCTGCTAGGCCCCTAAGGCTAACAGGATTACTCAAACAAAGCTGGCTCATTAAAAGTATTTCAAAACGGTTTCTACTGATTCTGTCCATGGAGTGAATGATGAAATGATCTGCTCAGTAATTTTCCGATGTCCTTTTAAAGAAGACATCAAACAGTGCAAATGTTGAGTAGTATTTTTGTATTTGCTGTTTCTGTGTAGTGGGAAAAAGAGAATAGGTTGTCCCTATTTCTTATAACACCAAGTTGTGCCAGTTCTGGCCTCTTTTTCGATTGCCTTTTCGATTGTCTTTTTCGAACTCAGTAGAAAAAAGCCAACAACTTCAACATGTAGAAACCACAAATGTACACAACCCCTGAATTCATTTGGTCTTGTGTAGTTGGAATAATTAAGTGAATAAATTAGTAGGTATAAAAAGTACGCCTTTGAGTGCCGCTGTATATCCTGCTACTGGTTTCTCAGAGGCAGCTGGAGATGTTATTCTATAGCAGCTGTTGCCATTTGACAGCAGCTTTGCGATCACAGAGAAGATTGTGTTTCCACTCAATGAACATGTACGCTGCCAATATTTATGGAAAGTGGTAGAGGAGGAAATGAGAGCCGTCAAACATGTTTCATGTTGTCTTCATAAGCAGTCAGAGCCAGCAGTCAATGATAGTAATGTGTAGTGTTGTTATAGTGCTGCTGATGCTGATGCTGGAGTTGTCTAGTGATGTCTACATCACATGGTCTACTATGTGTGCCCCAGTGGCGTATTACCCATGATCCTCTTAGCCGTGTCTCGTTTTCCTCAGGTGAGCAGACCACACCCTAGTGACCATCCCCTGTTGTTTCTCTTCCTGGTGGGCGGAGTCACTCCCTCGGAGCTACGCCTCATCCGTGACACAGTGTCCACCCACAGACCAGGCACTCAGGTGAGAAAAAGGAAGGGTGCTAATCTCAATAGAACACTGGAGTGACCACTGCAATGTTCTCGCCCTATCAACAATGAGGACAACGTAGTTTAAAAGGATTATAGAGCGCTACGCTCACATTGACTTGTATGCAAATTTCACAACTTTCTCAATTATATAAAATTTGAATCTGTTTTTATGAAGTCGGGAGGCCAGTATTTTTTGTACACTGTAGCAGTTATATACAGAATTTAAGCAAAAACAGAAACAACTTCAGTGCTCTTTTGAGCTCATTGACAGAAGGGATGTTTTCATTTCAGCCTTGTGTTTTTTATGTTTGTTTGATTGTTTGTTTGGGCGAAGTGTCGTACACACTTAATATGTAATACTTAAAACGCATGTAACAAATGCAATGTCAATTTTAAGTATGTACATGTCATTGTACAACCACAAAACAGAAAAAGTTGGGACGTTGTGTAAAATGCAAATTAAAAACAGAATGTGATAATAAACCCATATTTAGCAGCAAAAAGGACATAGACAACATATCAAATGTTGAAAGCAGATTCCTTCAAATGCGCCACTGACTATCAAAATAGAGATGCGCTGTTTGAAGTTGCGCTGCTTGCTGTTAAAGGGAATGGCTGATGTCATTCTCATTGGTTTAAATGATGTTACACACCCATGACTGATTAAGAAACATAGGAACGCCTTGTTGCGCCATCCGCCCGACGCCTGATAACGTTTGATAAAGTTTGATGACAAAACCACTCCCAGTGTAGCTTGGCGAGCCAGACCCACATTAAAATGTAGGGTCTGGACACTCACCGTTCGCAGTGCTCAGTCCGAGGGGCGGGATAATCAGTTGTCTTTCAAATTCCCTCTGCACACAATAGGACGCAATAGGATATTTGTTTTCAAGTAGCAGGGAATTCAAGCCAAACCGTTGCAACTCTGCCATCAATCATTATGTTAAGCCCACCAAACGACTCTATACACGATTTCAATGTCCTGATTAAGTTTTGATTTCTGGAGCTCACAAGCCAACGGAGAGTTGCTAGACTAGCCCTGGCAGCAAATTACATTTGCTGCCGCTAGGGGTGCGTCTAGATTTCTAGGCTACTCCCAGTGTGGACTGGGCAACCCACTAAATTTAATTAAGCTATTCGCTAGTGACCATGCATTTTAGATCGGTAAAATAGGGGCCTTTGAATTTGATGCCAGCAACATCTTTCAAAAAAAGTTGGGACCGGAGCATGTTTCCCACTGTGCTGCTTCACCTCTTAATTTAACAAAATTCTGTAAATGTTTAGAAACTGAAGGGACCAGTTGCTAGAGTTTTGTGAATTAAATATTATCTCATTACTCCCAGATATAGGATTTCAGTTGCTCAACAGTATAGGGTATTCTTAGTCATGTTTTTCATTCCGTTATGCACCTAATTTGACAAATCTGGACTGCAGACAGGCCATTTTACATGGACTCTTTATCTATGGAGAAATACTGTTTAAATGTGTGCATTTTGGCATTGTTTTCCTGACATATTCAAGGTCTTCCCTGGAAAAGACATTGCCTGGATGCCAGTTTATGTTGCTCAAAACCTGTATACTGTACATCATTCAGAATTGATTGTGCTTTGCCAAATGTGCAAGATGCCCATGCTGTAGGCACTAATGCTCCTCCACACCGTCATAGATGTTGGGTTTTGAACTGAGCACTAAAACAAGTTGGATAGGATGGATACTTGGATAGGCCCTCTCCTCTTTAGCCCAGATGAGTCCATGATTTCCAAAAAGAATGGCAAGTTTTGATTGGTCTAATCACAGGACCTTTTTCCATGTTACCTCAGTCCATTTTAAACAAGCTTAGACCCAGATAAGACGGTGGTATTTTCTGTATCATGTCTCAATACAATTTTGGCTGTTACAATTTTGGCTGCAGTCTTTGAATTGAATATCAAACTGTGCACATACAGTAGACAATGGCTATCAGAGGTTTTCCTGAGCCCATACAATGACAGGTTTGGAAACAGGTCTGGTGTTGATGCAGTGCCATCTGAGATCCAAAAGACCACGGCCATCCAATTTGTTTTTCAGCTCTTTCCCTTGTTTGCAAATTCTCTAGATTCTCTGACCGTTTTAATAATATGCCCTGTAGATGATGAACTCCCAAAATACTTCACAATTTCATATTAAGAAGCATTAAAATGACATTGTTCCATCATTTGTGCACACAGGTTTACACAGAGTGATGAATACCTCTACATCTTCACTTCTAAGAGACCCTGCCTCTCTGGGATGCTCTTTTTCATACCCAATCGTGTTGCCAGCTACCCTAATTAGTTGTGAAACATTCCTCCTTTTGTTTTCTTTATCATTAAACAACGTTTCCAGCATTTTGTTACCCCGTCCCAACTTTTTTTTAAACATGTTGCTGGTATCAAATTCAAAATGAACATAATATATTTTCCATGAAATAGTCAAATTTGTTATTTTCAACATTTGATATGTTGTCTGTGTCCTTTTTGCAACTAAATATGAGTTTAAGAGATTTGCAGATTATTACATTCTGTTTTTATTCACATTTCACACGTCCCAACTTTTTCTGTTTTGAGGTTTTATGCTATTAACCTTGATCCTAATCCCAACCTTTACGTAACCCCAAGTACATCTTGTTACAACATGTATGATTATGTGCTATATGCGTAAGACAACATTCACAGACAAACTTTAGGTAAGACACATTTCCTAATGGGTCATGTTGTCTAATTCACATTCAACATGGGACTTGATGAAGTGTGTGGTGCCTAAAGACAAAGGGGCTTTTTTTATGCAGGGAGTGCTTCAAGCCAGTGTAGCAGACTGAACACAGAACCCATTTTCACCCATTTTCTGCCACCCAGACGGGTTCCTTGGACAGGCTGTTTTCATGAAGTCTCCTGCTGGACCGGCCATTGTGTCCTAATGAGAAATCCCCACTTGCATGAGTGGAAGCAGACCATGCTATGTGCCTCAGTGCACTTATTGTGAGCCTCACTCAGTGGGTAACTGGGCCTCATTGGATATATTCCTGTGTGTGTGTGTGTGATCTCACGCATGTGTCGTGGTGGTGGGAGTGCTTTGGCCTATTTAAGCCACTCATGTAGTTGACTTTTTTGGGTCACAAAAAGTTTCTTTTTTTTTTTCATTTAAAATCACATGGCGCGTGGACTCATTTTTTTTTATCTCTCGTCCACAATGGCACACATTTTCACCCGAGAGGGTTAAAACAGAGCTTGTAATCAAGGATCTTTGTTTTCACCTTTCTGTTTACTTTGTGTACACTTAGTGCCGTTTGCCCAACACATATATTTTTTTCTTGCATACATTTTCTGCTTTTGAACCCTACGTTTTTAATGGAGGCCACCCACCTCCCTCTAATAGAGAGCTTCACATAGCCCAGACTGTCACCTTTCAACCTCATTCCTCTTGACGCACATTGTCACCTTGTCACCCAAAAAATATATATTCCAGGCTGCCAGTCAGAGTGAACGTTCTGTCGGCTGGCTGATAGGTGTGCCTGTGTGGTCAGTAAAGGCCATTCAGGGGATGAGAGATGAGTTGCATAAGTCTGCTATTATCTGGCCGATCGGTCCTGAGAGAGACATGGCCTGGAGAGACGGCGCCCCAGAGGCGTTTGGATCTGTATCACAGTGTGACGTTCACACGTCCACCTGGACAGAATCATGAAGGCAATTATGTTGTTCTAGTTACCGTGGCTTTCTGCCGCGAATGGAAGATGAAAACGTCACACACACACTATGTAGATCGATAGACAGACACACACTTTCGCTCACAGATGCCACACTGACCTAGATTTTTATGTAATATCGCTAGAGGCTTTGTAAACCACCTGAGCACTTAAATACACATGCAGGCTTTTTCTTGTGAGTGTGTATAGAGTGGTTGAGGGCCTTATACACCTGGGTGGGGGCATACATAGAATTATTTGTTATTGTGTGTGTGTGGGTGGGTGGGTAGGTTTATTATGCTCAGCTGTGCTTCTGAATGAGATTTGAGGCTGAATAAAGAAGGCTTGTGGATGAAAGAACCACCTCATGAATAAATGTAATGTGACAAACACCGAGTCCATTTAAAGTACACAGCCCACACTTCTTTGTGTGTGTGTGTGTGTGTGTGTGTGTGTGTGTGTGTGTGTGTGTGTGTGTGTGTGTTAGTGTGCATATTTGTACATGTGTGCCTGTTTGTCTGTTTATCTGTGCATGTGTGTCTTTGTGTTTCTATTGTGTGTGAGTGTGTGTTTTATCCGTTGTCTCCTAGCATCCATGGTGCATGTGCATGGGTGTCTTTGTGTTTCTATTGTATTTGTGTGTGTGTGTGTGTGTGTTTGTGTGTGTGCATATGCGTCAGCTCCATACAATTAGCTCACATTCATGCTCTGGCCCCTGCCGTGCAGCTCCGCAGTGAGCCCCTGCTGGCTGGCCAGCTGCTGATTCAGCATCAGCTGTTGCACCGGCAGCCACACACAGCGTGATGACAGGGCTGTTCCTGGACCTGTGCTCAAGTCTGCTCCCAGCTTCCTTTGGGCTGTAGGGTCACTTGCAGACGTATTAGGAGCTGTGTGTGTGTGTGTGTGTGTGTGTGTGTGTGTGTGTGTGTGTGTGTGTGTGTGTTTCTCTATTTGTGTGTGTGTGTGTGCTCTATTTGTGTGTGTGTGTGTGTGTGTGTGTGTGTGTGTGTGTGTGTGTGTAGGTATGTGTGTGTGTGTGTGTGTGTGTGTGTGTGTGTGTGTGTGTGTGTAGGTATGTGTAGGTATGTGTGTGTGTGAATTTCCCTCTTTGCATCTGTATGTGTGTGTGTGTGTGTGTGTGTGTGTGTGTGTGTGTGTGTGTGTGTGTGTGTGTGTGTGTGTGTGTGTGTGTGTGTGTGTGTGTGTGTGTGTGTGTGTCCGTGTCCCCTCCACTTTGTTGACTAAACAGCTTCTTTGTTTTCACTTTCCCGTCGGTACTCTCCCTCTGCAGCAGGCCAGTCAGCTGTGTGTACAGTGCAGTAGCTCTGGGATGGTTGCGGTCAGGAAGCTTTTTAAGGAAACACACTCGGTGCCACCCACTACAAGTCTAGAATAAATCTCCTGACTCGACTGAAAACTGTAACAATGGACACCACTTTTCTGAACTGTTTTTGGGGTTTCTGTTTTGATGTGTATGTTGTTTTCTGTTTTAAATGTTGCACTAGTTCTATATAGTGAGGTAAAAAAAAAAACTTTCAGCCTCAACAACTTTTCTGTTTTCTTAAGGCTCTCTAGTTTGCTCAGTGCCTGAGATGAAGGTTTGGGGTGCTGAGCCAATATGTTACCCATGATGCTCCTGTCTTACCCATCCTGTTGTGCCCTCGTCCAGGTGCTGGTGCTGTCCACCAGGCTGCTGCGTCCGGCAGACATCCCTCAGCTGCTCTTCGCTACCGAGAGGCTGGTGCCAGACATCGGAGTGTAAGCAGTCTGCAGTCAGTCTGCTGTACACACACACACACACACCTACACACACACATACACACACACACACACACACACACACACACACACACACACACACACACACACAGTATTTAGACTTGGATTCAAACTCATTCTCATATTTCCAGCTTTAGCTGCAGATCTGATGGCTTTTTGGGTGCCTGTGATTTCTCTTTGGGAAGACACACACACACACACACACACACACATGCGCGCGCCGCTCTTTCCCTCACAGTTTCTCACAACAGACTCAAATGTGGACTCAAACTTCTAACTCATCCTCATTTCTCATCAACTCCAACTCGATTAGGGCTCTGATGGCTTCATGGGTATCTGTGGAATTTCCCTAAGGGAACACACTCACACACACACACACATACACACACACACACACACACACACACACACACAGTACTTAGTCTTGGACTCCAACTCATCGTCACGTTCTCATGCAAGCTCCAGCTCTAATAGGTTTCTGGGTGCCTGTGGGCTTCTTCCCTGAGGGCTTGAGGAGGCTGCTGGCTGGGCAGGGGTTGTGGTGTGTGCTGGTGGTGAGGACCCACAGGGCGTGCTCTCTGCCTCTCTCCCTCCCCGCTGCGGGCGGCTCTTCATGTGGCCGCTGGGCCGGGAGCCGCTCCCTGTCATTGGGCCCGAAAGCGCGGAGCTTCTGCTCTGCCGTCCCACGTCATAGCCATAAATCTGCCCCCGGCTCCTCGGCCACAGCCATGCTGTACACATAACTCTATACACACACACATGTATGTACACATAGCTCTATACACACACACATGTATGTACACATAGCTCTATACACACATTCGCATATACACATAGCTCTACACACACACACATATGTATGCATGTCTCTTTACACACACACAAACACACACACACATCTACACATAGCTCCATACACACACACAGACACATATGCATATGTGCATATGTACACATGTCTCTACACACACACACATACGTATGTGCTCATACATTTGCACACCCGGTCATGCACACACACACACACACACATTCACATGTGAGCGCACCCTGTTAGTCACACACACACTCACTCATACACTTCCACATTTATTTATACACTCATAAACACACATACTCATACACACCCACACACAAGAGCATTTCACACACCCATACACACACACACACGCACGCACACGCAAACACGTGAACACAGACACACACACTCTGACGTGTGACGTGGAGGAAGAAGACTAGACACAGACACCAGGCTCCTGGAGCCAGCAGCTTTATTAGCGTGCTTCTGGCTGGGCGCGTGTGCAGGCTCTGACCCTTACAGAAAGGCTAAGGCAGCCCTTTCCAGTCAGAGCCCAGTCCTGGAGAACTGACCACTGTGTGGCTGTGAGAGAAACCCAAGGTCCTGTCCCTGGAAAAACCATCAAAGTTCCATCTCCATTCTCCATCTTCCAATTCCACCCAGCTTTCAAGCAGTGAGAAAAGATGGAGTTGGTCAGGAAATTCAGGAAGTTGTTGGTAAATGAAGAGGTGCCTGAATAAGACAAGAAGAACAAGCACGCAGATGGATCAACGTACAGCACCATTCGTGTAGGACATGATATTTGTTCTTTTGGGTTTTTTTTGTTTGTCTCTCTTTCTTTTAAAAACATAATTATTGTCTGTGTTATTCTTTAACTGCTGTACTCATTCCTAATACACTCTGGGCTTATGGTTCAACCCTTGTTTAGAATTGTTATATCTGTTATGTTTCCATAATAAACTGAAACATGGTAATCTCACATTGTGTTGGAGTAGTGGTCATTAAAGTGATGTTCATGACACATTTAATGGTGAGCAAGCACATGGTGCTCGCAAACCTAACACACACACACACACACACACACACACACACAGAGAGAGAGACACACACACAAACGTACAAAAAGAAGTAGACAGATATACATAGGAAGAATACAGGTAGCTTTTACAAATCCACTGGCATCACACGTGCCATCTCAAGACCCATCCAAATCTACATGCACCCAGTCCCAAAGTGCGAGCACACACACACACACACGATCTCACACATATGGAGGTATTTGACAGCTTGCTCGGTCATCATGAGGGAGAACATGTGAGTTCTGATCCCTCCCCTCCCCTGGTGCACCACTCCAGAGTGTCTAGTGTCTGATATCACACCGTCTGCATGTGCCATTCTACACGCTCACACACACATGCATACACACCAAGACACAGACACTCACCAACACACGTACATACACACACATACAGACACCAACCCCCGCGGATCACGTTGCCTATCATGTGTACGTCTCTCTCTACCTCTCCTCTTTCCCCCTCTCTATCTGTCCCTTTCCCTTTCTTTCTCTTTCCTTCATCCTCTCTCTCTCTCTCTCTCTCTCTCTCTCTCTCTCTCTCTCTCTCTCTCTCTCTCTCTCCTTCTATCCGTCTCGGCCCAGAATCCTCTCTGTCAACTCTGCCCCTCCTCCTTCCTTCTCACTTTCAGATCAGCAATCTGTCCCCTCTCACATCCTGTGATGAATCTGGCAACAAGAGTCAAGAAGAGATGGAGAGAGAGAGAGAGAGTGAGCGAGAGAGAGAGAGAGAGACAGAGAGAGAGAGGGGGAGAGGGAAATGGTTCAAAGTGTCTTTGCTGCTGCTAGTCCTGCACATCATGTCTATACTAGAGTCTCTAATTGACATGCCCGCAGTCTGGTCACACACACACACACAGTCTGTAATCTAAACAAATGGAAATTGCACATGCACACAGCCTCTAGCATTAAAGCATTATTATATTTGCCCGTACTATATTTTATCCACACTGCCAGGGTCCGTAGATGGGCATTATGTAGACATGCACCAATCTACTGGAACACACTGCAAGCACGTGTGCATGACTAGGTGTGCATATGTATGAGTACACAGGTGTGTGTGTGTGTGTGTGTATGGAGCTGTGTGTGTGTGCACATGCGTGTGTGTGCGCATGTGTGTGTGTGTGTGCGCACACATGCGTGTGTGCGGGCGAGTGTGTGCATGTATGTGTGAGAGAATGGGGATGTCGGTGTTTCACGTTCTGGAGGACCATGATTAGCCTAGCATGGAGTAGCATAGCAGGGGAGTTCTAATAAAAATGCATTGACAAATACTCTCTCACCACACAATCTGACACTCGCGTACTGTATACACACTCTCGCTCTCACACAACAACACAAAGAGACTGTTGCTCTGTTATCAACACACACACACATACACATTAGGCACTCTCACATACAAACTCACTTTCATACTCTCACTCAAACAAACCAACACACTCTTTCACTTTCAAATGCCTGTGAATACATACACACATTTACACTCATGAACAGGCACACATCCAGGCAAACACACTCACACACACACACACACACAGTGAATGGGCACACATGCAGACATAAACACACTTATGCAAACACAATTGCACAAACACAATTAGACACACACACACTTTCTCCCGACAGGGCGAGTGAGTGGACCTGGTAATGCAGGTGCCCACATCTGTCTAAACACACTTAGCAGTGGCAGAGGCGTCGGCACATTAGGACTCCCAGATTCCCTGATTCAGACAGAGCCTATTGCTCAGAGTCAGCTAGAAAGGCCTGTAAACTCCCCCAATTAGTGAGGAAATCCACACCTCATGTTGACTGATGATACCTAGCTCAGCTGTGATTATAATTTGGATGGCTGACTATGCAACATTAATTGTAATTTGTAATAATTACTTGAGTTTGTTCCTGTGGTTTATTTGATAGAGCTGAATAGACCTTAAGACTCTTCCTGTTGTAGGAGTTTTGCTGAATGCTGGCTGCATGGTAGTTTTTGCCAGTTGTGTGTTAATTGCATACTTGCTGTGTTTTAAGATGCTTAGCTTTACACAAAAAAATCCCCTTGGAGAGCTTTGTCTCATTGGCTTGCTTGTCTTGGCCCATAATTTAGTTTAATACGTATTTATACTGACTTTACTGAAGCTCATGTTTATGCTTCCTCGCCCGTTTAGAGACATGCAGGCACAGGTCTGTGTGAATTTGAGAGAGAAAGGGAGTGTTTGTGTGAGAAAGAGAGTTAATGAGAGTGAGAGAGTAAGTAGTCCTGTTTGTTGAGGGTTAAAGAACCAGCAGAAGCAAACAAATTCATTTCAAATGTTTTATTTTGAGCCACAAAAAAAATTGTGAACAAGTAGAAATAAATAAGATCAATATTCAGCCCTTTGGCATTGTTTTTTTTTTCTAAATTCTTCTTTGTTTTTATAAAGTGCTTCAAAAAGAGATACTGTCCCTTACCCACCCAGCAAAATCCCCAATATTCAAATGTTCCATCAAAGTCTGTAATGTTTCATCCCACAAACTGAAAGTGGTGTATCACATATGAAAGAAATTATTTGCTGTGACCATTCAAACCAAGTGAGTGAGTGACACTAACACACACACACACACACACACACACATACACATTGTGGAGCTTTACAAAAAAAGTGCCTTGCTTCTCCAGCAGCTCATCAATTGGACTTTCTTTTTCAGGGACACGAGCAGAGGCTAGCATTAAGAGAGGCAAAAAAGGTGGCATTTGTGCCACTGAAAGGCAACTAAAAATACCCTCTGCCGCATCCTTGAGAGTCGCTGTTGCCAGGAGAAGATATTTGAGTTTTCATAGCTGATGCACAGTGTGTGTGTGTGTGTGTGTGTGTGTGTGTGTGTGTGTGTGTGTGTGTCAGTTTCTACTCAGTCTCAGACAGCCCTCTTCAGCCCTTTAGTACTACGGCTTTTTGAAGACTACACCTCCCATGATTCTGCTGTGTAGGTACAGAATTCAGAGTCTAGTCTGTCATTTAAAAACAGCAGTCCACCAGCATTAATGAAGGTCAGAGGTCACACGTCTCTGCATCTTCAGCTGGCTCTGCACATCTCACGCGACGAGTTGAGAGTTCAGCAGTCGCCGTGCTGTCTCGACGGTAAGGCTAAGGGCTCTCTGCACTCGAGGCACCCGAGGTTTCGAAAAAACCCATATGAGGAGGAGGCTGACCAAAGGTGTCCATTTCTCTCTTCTCCCATGGCTTCACCTTGTCTTGCCTCTCCTTCTTCACTTAATGGCAGCCGTAAGCCACTCACTTCATCCTTCTTGTCATCTGTAGCTTTGTCTCTCTGTCTCGCTCCTTCACACGGAGGTGACCGTGCGCACCTTGGCCGAGAGGGCCTGCTTGAAGCGCCTCTTCAGGTCCTGCATGTTGGGGGACTTGGGCCGGGGGATGAGGGGCGAGCGGCGCTTCTCGGACCCGGCGGAGGTGGCGGTGCTGCTGGCCGAGGGGAGGGCGCCGGCGGCAGGGGGCTGCTTGGCCAGGTCGCGGCACAGCCGGTGGAAGGCGCCGTGGACCTGGCTGTAGTCCTCGCTGGCTGACACCTCGTAGAAGCTGCAGCCCAGCGCGGACGCCAGGAGGGGACCCTGCTGGGCATCCACCCGCCTCACGTGCAGCAGGTCGGCCTTATTGGCCAGCAGGATGACGGGCGGCACGCTGGCTCTATCAGCATGGGCTCGGGCTACGAGTTGGTGGAGTGGACCAATGAGGTCAAAGCTGCGCTGGTCGGTCACGGAGTAGACCAGGACAATGGCGTCAGCCCACTGGATGGAGCGAGTCACATGGTCAGTGCAACCTGGACCATTTGCTGTGACCTAAAGGAAGACAGAGAGAGAGAAGGAAGGGGTTAAAAAGTGTAACATTCAGAAAATAGTGACAGATTTTTCTTTTTGATCTGCCAACAAAACAGCTCCATTTGCGGGTTCTATAATGAAGGGAAATCGGAAAGAAAATCTGAAAAATCCTCCAAGCTAAGCACACCTAGCGCAGCGACCTTAATTCGAACCATGAGCCTATCAAATATCTGGGGTTGTTATGCAACATGTCTGGCAGCCCGGGTGGGGTGGTAAACTAGGCTACTGTTTTTTTGAGGTTATGAGCTATAGCATTGCACCAATCCAGCTCGCCTCCCATGAGACCACTGTACGGTGAAGGTGATTGAATTGGCTGAAGTGCTGGACGTATCATTTGCCCCTGGCTCGGATTGCGACTGTACAGAGCAGGAAAATTAGCCGGCCAGACTAACAGACTCTTGCACCCGAGCCAGAGAGAAAGGGGGACGGGGGAAAAAAGCTGACGGTTCGCGGTTTTGGACTACTGCCCAGACGAGGAAATTAACCTCGCGCACTTATCTTGGCTCCAAATTCTTCAGACTATGGGACTGTTGAGGAGAAAGCCACCACTGAGCGATTGGATCTTAATTAAATCAATTTTCCTCTCTAATTCGCAAAACCGCTTTGCAATTACGGGCTAGTGCAATTAAAATGATATTAAAATGAGTGGCCCCTTCATATACTGTTGGGTGGACAAATGCCCCAAATCCGATTTAAACATCAAATACGCACTTGCTTTCATGGTTTAAGTTGGATTGACATATATGAGTGCATTGCACCGAGACACTATCCTTAGGCTAATTGCCCCGAAGTGTTACAAAACGACACAAAAGGGTTTGCAGAGACAAAAGGCGAAGGTATGCAGTCTGCAGCTGTTGTTAACTTAACCCGTGGACTAATGATCCGTGCGTTTAGGCTAAGCTGTTAAACTTTGTTATTATATAGTTTCATGGCTAAAACATTAACAGCAAACTTACATGGATGCCTGGTGTGTCCTGAACTTGAATGGCCACTTGCTCATTGTCGATCTGGATATCCCGAGAGTAGAGGTTACCTGTTGAAGCAAAATACGGATGATTAGTCCAATGACACTGTCAATCAATGTTCAATGTGCACTGAGCGATTGATTGTGTCTGAAGTAGGTGCTCAGTCTTACCTGCATTTCTCTCATAATCACCGATGAATCTTCTTGTTAGAAATCTCACAACCAGCGCTGCAGAGAGCAAGGAATCAGAGTCAATACACAGCTGCAGTTCATTACATTGGTATATATGCGTTTTCTGCTTAAAGTTGACAATATAAGTAAGTAGTTTAACTGTAACTTACCAGTTTTTCCAACGCCGCTTCCACCAATCACTGCTATTTTGATAACCCGACCAGACGGGCACTCCGAAGTTGGGTACTCAGCGATGGTGGACATATTTTGAATGAGACGCATTTTGAGGATATTTTCCAGTTGAATTCCAAAAGCGAAAAAGATATCACAATATCCACAAGATCCGTAATTCAGATCAGACGAGTCCTTCTTTGGCGTGTGCGAGCAGTTTATAATCCCGTTGTTGTGCTGAACAGTCGTTAAGAGCTTGTGAGTGTGCTGTGAGGAGCTCAGAAGACTGTCTGTGCGCTTTAACAGGCGCTCAGGGGTATTTATAATCCTGCTGGAGCGCTCTTCTCTGATTGGCTAGTACGATCAGCATACTTCCCAACACAGCCCACCTCATTGATTCACGTGTATAGCTGAACCAAACATACGGAGGAAAGAGAGAGAGAGAGAGAGAGAGCGACAAAAAGAGAAAGCGCTCAACAGGTGGCTCTAGCTTCAGAACTGACAAAACATCCTTTCTTCCAGGGAAAAGACGTTCGAAGGAAGGACTGGAAACACATCTGACCCTTATTTGAGTGATTAATGTTATCGATGAAAACGAAATCATGTTTAGATAAATAATACTACTACTAATAATAATAAACATATTTATTTCACAAGTGTCAATGTGTGCCATTTCGTTGGCCGCATAAGACAAGCTCTAGAATCCTACACAATTAGTCATCTGTCGCACTTCTAAAGAAATCAACCGTTCTCATTAGATCAGAGGCAAAATCAGTTTCACTCCGAACTTTAGAAGAAACCACATGTTTGTAATTTAGCAAGAGCCAGAATCTTTGAAGTAGCCTATTTATGGTAATACAATTTATCATCATCAGTCAGCACCTCTAGTGAATTATTCCAACTTCCCCAATGGTATAGTTCACCATTATCTAATGTAGGCCTATCTTAGTCTTGGATTATCGCATATTGCCCATAGCACACTTCTCTAATGTTCCCATACACCAGTGTTTCTCAAAGTGTGGTCCGGGGACCACTGGTGGTCCGCAAGCTATCCCAAGTGGTCCGTGAGCAGACGTGGTAAAATATTATATAGATGAGTTGTTTGCAATATTGAACCAACTTGAACTAATGTAAGCTACTCCGGTTGAAATCATATGAATCCTCTGACACAATAAGAAAGGTGCAAAGACAATTAGCAAGGTGGTTCAGTGATTAGGCCTATTGTGTAATATACAGTTGAAGTAGGTCTACTTTTTTGTTTTAGCTAGGTGGTCCGTGAGTTTTTTTTTATTGGTTAAGTGGTCCTTGGTCTGAAAAAGTTTGAGAAACACTGCTATACACACATACACACCACTTAAGGAATGAGCAATGATTGTGAGACTCTAATGTATGTCTTCTTACATACAGATGGTTCATCAGTGTTGCGTCTATTGTGTGTTAAGTGTAGTGTGTTGACAATCCTATACTCTGTCATGGACTAATGTCAGAATGCATCGGGCATACTGTGCTGTGACAGGCTCCAACATGCCCCTGGATCTCAGTAGGGGAGTGGATACATGTGGATACCCCCCCTCTAATAGCTCCCCCCACGCACACACACACACACACACACACACACACACAGACTGTAATAGGGGTAGGCAGGCCCTTTCAAAACAAAGCCATTATATTTAAATATTCGAATGTAAAACAGATTGCGTAGCACTCAGAGGAGAATCAGCACACCAATGCAACACAGCACTTTCACATCTGTAGGCTGATACACACTAATGTGTCTGTTGCATATAGGGGATTCTCTGGAGTACACACAAGCAATGCACTTATTGCTGTGTTATACTGTCTGTGTCTATGTTTTCATCTGTGTGTGTGTGTGTGTGTGTGAGAATACGGCTAGGCAAGCGCGTGGTGAGGTGTGTGTTTAATGTCAGAGTGGTGATGTGTTGTAGGGCCCTGTCAGGATAGTGGGGGTGCCTGCCTGCCTGGAGATCAAAGTCTTAGCATGTTTTTGCCTTTGTAGTCTCACTGCCTCACTATGGTCAGTTACATCACTCTGCCTCCTTTTCTTTCTTTCTCCAATCACCCTCTCTCCATCTCTTTCTCTCTCTCCCTCTCTCTCCCTCTACATCTCTCTCTCTATCTATTTCTCCTCCATTCTCTCCAGTCCTCACCCCATACATGTGTTCTTACACAAAGGGAATCATGAGGCCTGCTGCTGGTGGCCCACTGAGATGGAGTGAGGAGCTTTTCTCCCAGTCAGCGGATCAGGCTGTAATGACAGCCTGCCTGTGGCGTTACCCTGCGTAACCCACTATTATCCACCTTTCCTTTCCTTCACTTTCACTCTCTCTCTCTTTCTTTCTTTTTTCTCCCTGGCCCACTTTCACATTACTGACTTCCTCAGTCTTTCTCTGTCTGTTTCTCTATGCACCCGCATCCCTTTCTCGTTGTCTCTCTCCTTCTTTCTCTCTTTCTGTCTCTCCCTTGCTCTCTTTCTCTCTCTCTCTTTCTTACCCTCTCTCTCTTTTTTCTTTTTCTTTCTCTCTCTCTCTCCGTCTCTGTCTCTGTCTCTCTTTCCCTAGCTGTCTTTCACTGGTGTTCATGCATCTAACTGCACTGGTATTTTTGGCAGCCGGTGGTTGTGTGATTACGGTCTGGTATGTATATTTGATAAGGGCCCTGATGACAGGAGACTGCTGCTGAAATATGAAATTAATGGCTTCGATTCAGCGTCAGCGGACGGGTCTGTGCAGGCTACAATAACCCCCACACCACCCCTATGCCACACTACGCCACACCATGCCACTCGACCCGATCTGACCCCCTCCCTCCTGACCCGCAAACACCTCCACCACCCACCGACCTCACTTGGCTCAGCTCGCCACTGAACAGAATGTCTGTGTGTGTGTGTGTGTGTGTGTGTGTGTGTGCGCATTTCTGTGTGCCTGTGTGTTTCTTTGTGCCTGTCTGTGTTTCAAGAGGTCCCTCCTGGTATGTGCCACGAGTGAGAGAGAGAGAGAGTGGGAGGGAGAGAGAGTGGGAGAGAGAGAGAGAGAGTGGGAGAGAGAGAGAGGCAGGGATGTACTGTTCCCTCTGCAGCACCTCATCCACGCAGAGAAGTGTGGCTTATTTCAGTGGCTATTGTCACTCCAAACAATGCATGAATTCGGTCCAGTTCATCCTGAACCTGCCATACGACGAATCACAGGATCAAAATGGAGAAGTAGACCCCAGTGGTTGAGGTAAACTCTCTAGAATGCTATTTGGGCTTCATCATTGAGTTGTAAGTCTCGCATAAAAGCGTCTGCCAAATAAATGAATGTAAAGGTTAACTTCTGTCTCCTGGTCTTTTCCGTAGAGAAAAAAGGAGGAAACACCATTTTGTTTTGTTCTAGATTTATCCTTTTCCTCCACTGCAGATTGATTACTGTGGGTGAAATAACACCTGCCCAGGGTAACTAACGTGTAGCGGCGTGAAAGCCTTCACCCCAGGTGCGCTACTGATGCCACTTTTGTTGAAGGTTGCCACATCAGTGTCAGACGTTTAGCAGCCCTGTATTGCTGTAACGCGCCGCCGCTAAATGTGAGCCCGCAAGCTTGCCGACAATAGCTGCAGGTGTGCCACAACGACAGCAACATCCACCTGAGGTGAGCATCCAGGGTGCGATCTGTCAAAGAATTTAACATGTCATTGAGAGCCCGTCAATTATTAGTGCAAATGAGTTCACAAGTATGTGTAGTGCAGAGAGGGTGTGAATTTGAGGCCTGGTAATGTGTGCTAAGGGAAAAGGATCACATGATCACATGATCAAAGGGGCTGTTATATATTTTTCCTCTGATATACTTTTGTTGTTGTTTAAGCATGTGTGGACTGGATAAGAAGAACCCTTTCATGCAAAGGATTGAGATTTTAAAGATGAGTGATTTTCACGTTTCATGAAACCTTGCTGATCACTTAACACCATGAAGGTAGTTGTAATGGGTTCTTAAGTCATTGCCAAAAGGTGAGGATTTTCTGAGGAAGAAAAGCATTTGTAAAGCATTTGAAACATTTGGATCTTCTCTGTAGTTGTGTTTTGATGAAGCAGGCATCAAATCTGTAACAAGACTACAAAAGGTGAAGCGGTAGCCATTTTGCTTTTGCAGTGACATGGCACATATTGTGTATAAATAAGTCGTCAAGTCACTGTGGCTGTGATTTAATATATACAGTAGCTGTATTAAATTACACTTGGAGTTGCTGTGTTGAGTCAGTATTCAGTCACACAACGTCACACAACATGTAGTCGTGTTATTATACCGTTCTTAACTCTATCAAATCCCAGTTGTATTGAGTCACCTTTGAGTTGAGTCAAACTAATAACTGAGTTGAGTTAAGTCAAAAGTCGTCTGAAATAAGCTGAGTATACTTTGAGCTGTGTTGTTGATTTGTGTGGGACGGCCACGCGTAGTGTGCCTGCGTATTAGACCGGCACGGGACCTGTCTCTAGGCTGGTCCGGGGCGCATGAGAAAAGAGGGTGGCCAGTCAGAGGCCCAGTGAGAATCCGCATCAGGCTCAGTCCAGCACATCCAACACACACACAGCCAGCGCGGGAGAGAGGTGTCACTCACACAGCCGATACAATGGAGCAGTAGGGTGGACTGGGGCTGGGCTTTAGCGTGGAGAAAGGGGGTAATATGGACCTCCCATGAGGGGCAATCAAATAGCAGTAGGGGGTATTAGATTTGGGGGGAGAGGGGGTTGATTGAGAGGGGTTAGATGGAAGACTGGAGATAAAGAGAGTGTGTGTGTGTGTGTGTGTGTGTGTGTGTGTGTGTGTGTGTGTGTGTGTGTGTGTGCGCGTGCGCGAGAGAGGGGGGGGTACTGTATTAGTAATAACATTAGTCATGACGTGTGTGTTTGTGTGTGTGTGTGAAGAGAGAGAGAGGGGGAAGGGAGGGTGGAGGTGTGTGTATGTGTTTGAGGTGGGTCTCTCAAAAGGATGTCCTCATTGACACATCGCTGAGGGCTGATTTCCCAGGATGTGGTTGGGGGTGTGGGTGGGGTTCTGGGGGAAGTCATTGGAGTGCCCCTCCCTCAGAGTGACCCCCTCTACCAGGCCAGGCCACCTCCAGGTCACCCCATCCAGCCATGAAAGGTGGCGTCTCGTCACGATGGCACAGAGTAATTGAGTCCATTTTCTGCTCAAGCAGCATCCGCTGGCGAATGACATTACGTGTTAGTCACTCTCTAGAGTGCCTCATTTGACGTGAGTGTCCCGGTCTCTTATGAGCATACTTGCTGATCACTTTTGATCTCATGACTAATTGATGTTCATGAATATTACCCATTCTGGAGACATTTTAAGATTAAAATTTAAACAGTCAGCAGTGCCTGCATACTACACGGGCATAGGCACACACACCTTAATGCTCAGTGCTACATTAGCAATGGTTAGCCTGGGATTGAGCAAGTTCTTCCAAGTGTGTGTGTTTGTAATTTTACTAGACTAGCCCCCTAGTGAATACTCCGGGTCAGACCAGAGATTCTACAACTTCCTGGTACTCTGCATGGGGTGAATGAAGATGTTACATAAGTCCAATAACACGGACACATTAGACATTAGGGATACATGGGGCCTCTCTGCAGAATTCATGAATGTGTTGCTACAGCCATGCTTCAGTGACCGTACACATACATCTCCAAAGGGAGAGGACATTTTGTGAACGCTGTATTTGTGAAATGTTGAGCCCCTTTTGTTTCATTTTGAATGGAGTCTGCCATTGTTATTGCATGGGCCGAGCCAGTAATAGTTTGGTTTATAAGCAGATTGCTTGGTAATGAACAGAAGAACACCACTTTTCATCTTCTAGTTTATCCAAAGTATAGTCATTTTTCCTCCCCTCACAAAAAAGTGCATGGTCCATGAACGAATGGGTGGATCCGGGACTATTTTTAGTCAGCAACCATTAGACACCTAATATGGGGTCACACCATAAAGAAAACAGTTTTAGCTTCTAAAGGGATGGCCGCCTCAAACACAACAGCATGGCAGTTAACACTAGGGAGCAGCCCTCTAATTGATGTTGCTGATGTTTTCAGAGACTCGGTATGCAGTGGAAACACAGGCCACTTAGTAAAACCAATGCCTTAGAAGATGGACGCCTTGGAAGTATACATTGCAAATACACGGTAATGCGTTGGGGGCTTGTCCGAGCAAGCCTCCAGTCTTCCCTCAAAGTCACGTTCATTTGATGTGCCTCTCCTCCTCGGCGTCCATCAGAGGCTTAAAAGGATGGTGTCATTGATAAGGAATCCCGCGGCCCACCCACTTTTCCCGCAAACTTCCTAAGATCCCGTCAGAAGCCCCCGGTAGATCCGACGGCCTTGTTATCTCTGGTTATCTCTGGCACAACGATCGTTGTTAGCATTTCCGAAGGCCGATGGAAATTCCTTTGGCCACTTTTTTTTTTTTTTTGTTTCGTTTTGTGTTTTGCTTTTGTTTTGTTGTTGTGTGTTTTTTTGTTCCAACATGCCCTTCACCCTGACAAAGGAAAAGAGGCTGCTTGCTCTTATTGAGATGTAAACACACACAGCACACCGGGCCATCTGCATATCTCCCTGCATGCCAACACATGGGGAAGGGAAAAGAGAGATGAATGAAGGTGGTGATGGTGGAGGGGATCTGTTTGAATTACAATACTCTCAACACCCTCCCACCCCCTCTCATCATCTCTCTCTCTCTCTCTCTCTCTCTCTCTCTCTCTCTCACACACACACACACACACACACACACACACACAGAGGCAAGACCCCAGGAATGTGCCCAGGGCTTGTACAGTGAGGGCTTGGCCACTACTGACCTGCTGGGCCAAAAAAACAACATGGAAACTATTTTCAGGAGCCCGAGATGAGTGTTTGCATACCTGGGCCCTTGTCAGCCGTGAGATTGGGTAATGGCTTTCTCTTCTCACTTTTCATTAGTCTTTCATTCGCCTCGCCACCAGGAAAAATGTGATGTGGGGGTGTGTGAATGGGTGAGTCTGGGTGTGTGTGTGTGTGCCGTGAGACTAACTGGGCCAGGCGACTGTATGCTAACTCTAACAACTAGATGTGATGCATGTTCACACAGGTTTACTTAATGGAAACTATTTGTCAGAAGATGCGTGTTTGCATGCTTACCAGCCGAGGTGTGTATGCGTGTGGGTGTGGGTGCGTGTGTATGTGTGATTGAGAGCTGTCTCGTTCTTTGTGTGTGTGTGTCTGTGTGTCGGGGGCATGCTTAAGGTAAAACCAGAGAAGGGATTATGTGGCTTTTCTTCCAGAATGAAGTCGTTATTTGGCTCTCGCACGTGAGGAGGCAACATGCAACAGCTTTCTCGCCCTTAAAGCTGGAAAAACAACCATTTGCAGACGCACTGCATGGAGACCAATTAGGAGGTAATCCAGAGAATGCTGCTTGCTTAATTCTTAGGCAGGAGTGCAGGTGAAATGCACACAGAGGAAAAATAACCCAGATTAAAAAAAAACACACACATTAACCCAGATGAAAGACAACAAACAAAAAAACAAATATATTGTCTGAATTACAGGATCCCACACAGACATTTAGATTTAATGTGTTTTAATTTAATATTTGTATCTGTCATGATACATTCAGAACCACACGTCAAGGCGTACACACAAAAAACATTTCCTTTTAAATAGTAACTTTACAGAGCCCGGGAGGGGTCATTGCAAGATATTTTTGTATATCGAGAAAATGTGCACTCATTTTAGTAAATTGTAGTCACATTTTAGTATATTGTGTGCTCGTTTTACTACATAGTGCTCATTTTTTGGTCTCATTTTATTAGATTGTGTGCTCAATTTAGTAAATTATGTGCTCGTTTTGCTAAATTATGCGCTCATTTTACAAAACTTAAAATGATCACACATTTTAGTGAAATGAGCGCACGTTTTCTGGCTATATACCAAAAATATTTTTCAATTTCACCCCTCCAGGGTTCCATACTTCATGGCATTCTCTGAAAAGAATATGTTAATGGATTTCATAGAATATTTCTCTGCATACAGTATGTAGCACTCGCACATGTGAATATACCAGCACATAGACATAAATATATAAACAAACAAACTCATTTGGTAAACATTGGGCTCATAAAGGTTTACTATATTTCATGTCTTTTCAAAGATGTTAAATAGCTTAATCATGGAGTCTTGCTGGAATCATTTACCATGACACCACAGCATTGCAGGGTATGTCTGTAGATTTGAACTGTTTTCTCTTTCTCTCTCTGTCTCTCTCTCTTTCCCTCTCTCTGTCTCTCTCTTTCTCTCTCTTTCTCTCTCTTTCCCTCTGATGGTTTTGTTAGTGCACCTCTGGGCGTTAGGATGTAGCCTATCCTTAGAACAAATGACTGGTTTGACTTGGCAGTGGGAAGCCATTTCTTTCTCTCCTGCTCCCTCTTTTCCACTCTCTCTCTCTCTTCCTCTCTCTTTTCATCCCCCTCTCTGTCTCTTCTCCTCTCCCTTTCTCTCTCTGTCTTGCATAGGGAGCCATAATCGTCCGCATCATGGCTCCCGTGCGTATGGGCGGGCAGGTGGTCTCAGACGCAGTGGGCTGCCATAGCCTTAACGGCGCGTACAATCAGACTTCAAACAGGCTCCTATTAGCCGCCTCACTGACGCGCCAATGTTTACGATGTGTCCCGTGAACTCACTGCTGAGGGCACACACACACACGCACACACACACACGCACACACACACACACACACACACACACACACACACACACCCACACACACACGCACAAACGCATACACACACACACACACACACACACACACACACACACACACACACTGTCTTCTTTCTTGACCTCTGTTATCTGCCTTTCATCGTGTCTCTGTCTGTCTTTGTGTCTTTACGTATTACACAAACACAGACAAGCAGACACACACTCTCACACATTTACGCACAGACACACACACACACACACACACACACACATACACTCACGCCCAGACACAAACACACACAGGCAAATTTCAGTCAGGAGCAGGGGAAAGATTTATGTGGCTGTAGACTTGTGCCGGAGCACAATGTGCCCCTGAGCTACGTCCGTCTGCTGCATATCCTACTCCTGCAGAGGGAGAGAAAGAGGGAGGGAGGAAGAGAGAGACCTGACCTGAGGCTTGAATGCACACACTTTCAGTGGATAGTGTTTGTATTACAGTAAGATTGTGTTTGGTTGAGAGAGAGAGAGAGAGAGAGAGAGTGGATACAGATACAGACAGAACAATTTAGGGAGCAATGATAGTCATATAAGAATTATAGTCATGCAATTACATACATGGTGTACCACACAGACACACACAGACACACACACACACACACACACACACACACACACACACACACACACACACACACACACACACACACAATCTCTCTCTCACCAGATGCTCAGAAGTCAAACTGTAGACATTTGTAGAAAATAGCAAAGTAGGCTTCTCTCTGAGACTTTCTCCCATTAACACACGCACACACATGCAGGTCAGGATAAACAGCTCAGTAGAAGCCATGGGTTGGTGGTGTTAAAACCTCTTGACATTTTCCCTGCTCTCTCTCCTAGATCCCGTGTCACCTGTGAGTGTGTCAAATGGAGTGTTATTTGACATGGCCAGACCCTCTCATATATAGTCTATGGGCCAGACCCACTCCCTAACACTGACCCCAGGCAACAGCCTTATCGGCCAAGTGGACCTCTTTTTATCAGGCTACGATTTCAATGTCAGACAAATGCCTACTTATATGTACTTCTTTGTTCGACTTAGGTGCTGTGCATGTGTGTGTGTGTGTGTGTGTGTTTGTGTGCCACTTGTTTGAGTAATGTTGTGTGTGTGCGTGTGTGCGTGTGTGCGTGTGTGTGTGTGTGTGTGTTTGTTTTAGTGGGGGTGGCATCAGTTGGTGCATTGCATTGGCAGATGTGTTGCTGCACGTAGTGTGTGTTTGTCAGCATATGTTGAAACATATGTGAGAGACTACCACAGCTGTCACACACAATGTGGGGTGTGTGTGATTACGTACATATGTCTCTTTCTCTCTTTCCTTCTTCCCCTCATCCTCCCCTCTCTCTCTCTTCGCCCTCTTTCTCTGTCGGCACGTGTGGCGTTAATTGCTTTTTACAGAAGCGAGTCCAGATAAAAGTGTATTCCTGTTCAAACAGACAGATGTAAGAACATGAAAGAACCTTTTTCATGTCTTTTGAGAAGACCTAACATTCAGTCCACACCATAGATCAAGGCCATTTTGCATGGAACACATTAAGGTGTTAAAAAAAGCAGTGCAGGGACACCATTTTGTTGTATTCACTCCTTTTCTCTCAGGTCTCTTGTCTCTCAGACCAAGCAAAGAGGACATGTTTTGGTATTCATGTAGCCCTGTGACTAAAGGTTTATAATTAAACTGCCTTCTACTGCTTTCTACTCCACTACTCAAAAGAAACCTGTTTGAATGTATGTTCTTTTAAATGTAGCGCCCTTTAGGGCATTTAAATATTTGATCAGAGTACTGAACCTAACATCTCTCTCTTTTACCAGATGAGCATGGCACTCTTGTCTCTGCGTGTGTGTGTGTGTGTGTGTGTGTGTGCGTGTGTGCGTGCGTGTGTGTGTGTGTGTGTGTTTTAGCGTGATACTATGATGTGGTGTGAAGTTGTCATGGCGAGTAGGAGGGAGAGACATGTTATTACTGTGATGCACTTTGCAGCACGTGCGGGCGGCAGCGGTCTACAGCAAGACCAGCACACATCAAAAGGGGTCATGTGGGTTTGGGTGGAGACACGAGACACAGCAGCACAGAAGGGTGTGGCCCGGATGGCCGGCGAGCCGTTGCGTTTGGGTGGTCTGCACAAGTTCACCAGCACCTGTTGCAATTTGTGTGTCTGCGTGTCTCTCCATGTCTGCTGCTCTTTCTCGCCTCTTTTATTTCTCTCTCTCTCTCTTTCTCTCTCTCTCTCCATTTCTCTCTCTCTCCATTTCCTTCTCTTCATCCTCCTCTATTGCTAAAGCTAAAGCTAAAGCAACCAGGCAGCTACAGCGCTACACTCTGGGGGCATGTTCGTGAGCCCCCATGTTAATGCCCCCATAGTGTAGCGCTGTAGCTGCCTTGCTGCTTCAGTTCCTGGAACTAGTAACTCGAGCTAGGTAAAACCGATTGTTTTGAGTTTTTTTTTCGTACAGACAGTACTCGGTGACCTCGAGAAATGGAGATGTATGTGAAAAATCACCGTATTTTCTCCTTTAAACTTTATTTATACAGCTTATTAAACTATTCGCAGTAGTAGAGTCACAATTATTTACACAATTTACACAATTGTTTACAGAGATGTCAGCAATATGTCCCACAACCCACCAGACTGGACCAACTCTATTAACCCACATATGCTGCAGGAACACTCATCTAAAAACATCACATGTTGTCCTACAACTGATTTCCTTTTGGTAGATACGTGAGATGAGTAACTTCTCATAATCAACACATCATATGCTTGCCAGTCAGGGAATCATACATATAGTAATCAGATGCTTTCATCCAAGATGACTTCATCATCAAGTACAGTGTATTTGTCCAGTAACAATTTGCAAGGAGGGTCGCTAGGGTAGAAGCCTGGGTGTCCCTCTGGTGCTCCTCTGTTTGGGGAACAGATTTAAGAGTTTTGTGGGGAACAGATTAAAGAAGATCTGAGGCATTCATGAGGGTTATATTTTTTTTTTTAAATCTTTAATTTCACATGGCTGTTTTTTTTAAATGCCTACGCATTTCGGCATTACTGCCTTCATCAGAGCAAAATGATACAAAAGAGATTTTGTATTCAAATTAGGTCCCTGTGTGTGTTTGCAAGGAACCTGGAGTTGTCAACACTTCTCTTCACCTGCTGACCTCCCGCCCCACTGCACCGACACACTCAGGTCAGGACGTGGCGTTATTACATCATTACTATTATAACATGGCCCTCGTATCATATTAACTGACTGGTCTATTCAAGGCGCTGTTGTGGATTAGAAACCTTAATCAGCTAACTGAGAGGGTCTGCCACCAAAAAGGTCATTCAGACAGGGCTCTTGTATTGTTCTGTTCATGTCAGAGCCTCTTCCCTCTCAGTGAAGATAATCAGCCTATTTTCCCCAGCTTTCCTCTCTTGGCAGCCCAAAGCAGCGCAAATGAAATTGGGGGGAAGTTTGCAACGGCAAGTTCAGATTGAGACAACTTCAAAGGTCAGGCTGTTTCGTCTCGTCTCGTCTCGTCTCGTTGAGATAAATGACTCCTCATTTCTTTTCTTCTCCTCTATCTAAAAATGATCTCGCTCTGTCTAACGCTCTCTCTTTCTCGCTCTCTCTCTGTCTCACTTGTTTTCTCTCTCTCCTTCTCTCTCTGACTTTTTTGTGGCTGTGGCCTGTGTCTTGGAGCCAGGAGCCTGTAAATTGTGGTAATTAGAGTGCAGAGATGGGGAGAGTAATCACCAGCGCCCGAAGACCCAGACACCCACAGGGCGAGTGGACTTATGTGTGTGTGGGTGTGTGTGTGTGTGTGTGTGTGTGTGTGTGTGTGTGTGTGTGGGTGGATGGGGGGGGGTGGGGGGGGGGGGGGGGGGGGGGTGCTGCTACTACTACTGTTGCTGCTGCTGGTGCTGGCGGATGGGAACCAGACGTGTCTTTGAAACGGGAACATGGAAACACCAATGATGGTCACAGATGATGGTTAATGTCCTCAGCTGAATGGTCAGCATCTGGGCATCACTATTTAAGTGTAAGTCAAGTCAAGTTTATTTACTGTATATAGTGCATTTCATACACAGAGGTCATTCGATGTGCTTTACATTAAAAAAAGAGTGTGTTTTAGTGTTTAACCATCTGCTCTATTTTCTATGACTGACTTTATTCATAATTCCTTTATTAATCATCAAATGCAATAAAGTAAAACGAAACATTGCAATGGTAATGTAATGTAGGCCAAATATTCTTTATAGAAATGTGTTTGTTGTTGTTTATGCTCAGTGACAACCTCCCATTATTACGCTAAACTAAAGGCCTCTGCACACAGAAGTGCCGACATGAGAGCGGCACATTTCGATTCCATTCCATTGGTACCAATACATCCCTGCACAACACAGACGGACCCTTTCATCGCCACCTTGCACATTGCCATTAAGTTCTATTTTTGTAGCACTGCTCAATCAAACCTACTGTTTATCGAATGCTTGCTTAAAATGTTGCCGCTGGTGTATGTGGGTAAGTGACACTAGGTGCGGTGGCCTTTAAGCTTTAATAGAAGTTTTGATATAGTCTTCATTTTATTTGCCGACAGCAGATATGACAGCAGATGTAACTCTCTCTGTTATATCATCGTCTTTGCTCTAGTTTTTGAAAAGTTGCAAATGTGGGTAATTTTCAGTCGCAGTGATTCAACATGTTTGTTTCCTGCAGAGCAACATAATCGGTATTTGACGACCATGAGACGACTATGACAAGCTGCAGTTAGTAAGCCAAATCACTCCCCATGGTGCTGTGCTGCGCTAAATCTATCTTGTCGCCATTACGGAAGACACATTTGATATCATCAAATCAGTTCCCTAATCAGACATTGTCCTGATTCTGTCATCACTAATTGCATGTCTTGATTTAGGCCTTTAATATAATTTTAAAGAAACATACAACTCTACACCCCCCCCCTCCCCCCTCCTCATTGTTAACAAAAGGATGACATATCCTGTTTGTAGGTGTGTATATACCACACTGAACATCATCTGGTCCCTAATGCAATGCAAATAAGATTAGGCTGCCTACTCATAAACCGTGACACGAGTAACAGTCATATACTCTTACAGTGAGTGGATAGACTCTCCTGAACTTCATATGAACCAGACCTGATGACACATCCTGCAGACTGACGTGTGCTTGAGTTGTGTGAGTGAGGCAGGCACAGTGGACAGACACACCGACACACAAGGTCACATGCCACCCACTTGCTTTGCAGCCTGGGCAATGAGTTTCCTGTGGATTTAATGGCTCGAAGGGGAGGTCTCTCACACTGTCTCAATAACCAAGGACACTTGCTCCACTCTCTATGATGTGTGTGTGTGTGTGTGTGTGTGTGTGTGTGTTTTGTGTCTGTTTGTGTGTGTCGCCGGAAGGCGTGGGAGAATTTCGAGAACCTGTCTGGACCTCACGCTGCATCTCACAGGAAAAGCCACCACACACCTGCCGTCAGAAAACCCGACTGCGTCATGGTGCGTATAAGCCTGCAATACGAGAGGCAAAATCAGTGGGTGTGGTGCTGCCCATGCGTCGCCATTTAGACACAGGAAACACTGTGCATCACCACTCAGTGATAGTAATGCTAAAAAAACTATCTGCATCAGACCAATTAGAAGATGCATCATTCCCATAGCCGCTTAGCGTCATGACGACGGCTCCACAAGGTCTTTCAGAAGAAATCACAGATTTGTAGCTGCATGTGACTGAAAAGATATTCATCTGGGCTGCGTTGTGGCTTTAATGACATGAAGAGATACATTATCATTATGTGGTACGAGAGGAGAGTTTGCATGAAACAGTTCATGCAGAGTAAGAAAGCTCCAGCATTCACATTTATATCCAGCTAGTCTTTACTATAAGGATCCCTTAGCCGTAGTAGTATAAAGTGTTTTCACTTTGAGAGAAGCCAAGCCATGCTAGGACACACAACCAACACCAAATGTTTGTTTAAATGGTTTCACATGAAATGACTTGAGTTTATTGTACGGTGGTTGCCATAGTGATAAGTAACTGGGATATAATTGGGATATAAGATATCAAAAAATTACAGTTAATAAAGAATCTTTTCTCATTATGGTCACTGGAGATATTTTAAATACCTTTACAAAACCAAGCTACTGTAGCCATTAGCAAATGAAACTGTATAGCTTCTCAGTTTCCCAGACAGACTGGATTTAGTCCCATCACTGTCTGCACACTTCTCTCTAGGCCAGGCTTCTGATAGTCAACTTAACGCAAGTAGCTACACTCCAACATTCCCTGAAGGTAGATTGGTATTAAGGAAAAGCTCTTACCCTTTCTAGGGTGCCCATCTTTCAGATGCCTTTGTCTGTCTGTTTGCAGTAAACGGCTGTGTAACATGGTTAGGAGGCTGCTTTGTAGTCTGCTGTTTTGGTTTGGGAAGGAAAGGCATCCCTTCCCTCTAGTCTTTTTTTCCAACAGACTGGACTGGAGGTACAGCTGAGGACACTGGAGTCTCATATGTCCTCAGAAGATCCTGTCACCAGCCTAGTACACACACACTCGAACACACACAAAAAACACATACACACACACACACACACACACTTCTGACGAGAGATGGAGACAGAAAGACTATTAAACATCTGCTGTACACTTCTGCTGTGATGGTACCATTAGCCCACAGAAAGAGAGAGAGAGAGAGAGATGAAGGAGAGATAAAGGAGTGGTCGACAAGAAAGAGTCACACCAGTCGTCGCCGCTCTGAACCATTCAAACAAGTGGCGGCAGAAACAGTTTGTACCCCTTAAGAGAGTAACTGTCTGAACAGGGGCAGTGTGGAGAGGACAGATGAGAGCGGGAGAGGAAAGCAAAAGTGCAGTGCGTCACCAGATGGTTGCCACAGACAGGTAATGCCACGTGCCTGCCTCCCCGCCTGCCTGGGGCAATATGACCAGCCGCTGTGTGTGTGACTACCCTTAGCCATCATAGACCACGTGGCCAGAGAACAGGGGACACAGAGGGGTAAACAGAAGAGTGAGAGACAGAAGCGGTTTATTTCTGGTGCACTTCTTCAGCTCTCGTAGTTGAGGAGCTGTTTTCTCAACTCGCCACCTTTGCCAAATGAGTTCAAAGAAGAGGCTGGACTATCCTGACACTTCCACACTAGCCTACTTCATAATGACACACACACACACACGCATGCACACAACACAAATACACATAAATACATCTTGAATTTCCCCTTGGGGATCAACAAAGTATCTATCTATCTATCTATCTACAGACCACTGAATGAGTTGAGAGGAAGGGCAAACCATCCTGATTAGAGATGCACCGATTGCAATTTTCTGGGCCGATACCGATTTCCGATTTTTCATAGAATTTGACCTGCCGATACCGATTTTAGCCGATTCCGATTTCATTTCTTCTAACCATTTTACAGCACACACACAAATAGTTATTTTCTATCTTTTCTTTGATAGAACATGTTA
>NC_055968.1:14068088-14115588 GCF_018492685.1 Alosa sapidissima | reverse complement strand
TTGGCAGGTCTGCTTTTCTCCAAAGGTGGCCTGTTTTTAACTAAGAGAGCGAGAGTGTACTGTGTACTGTGTCCATGACCAGGATGTCACGTTCTGTTCACATCATAACAGTGGCTATAATTCAATTCAGCACCCAGTCCTTCTCACGTGGACCCTTCCAGAAGCTCCTTCAACCATCGTCGCCTCTCCGCTTCTCAATGGGCAAGAAATGCTATGGGGGGGTTTTTTCCGAGCAGTAATGAGAACGAGAGTATGGGTTCATACGCACGTTTTTGTTGTTGGCAGATCTATTCTGATCGCTGGAGCAGGCAGTAGGGCGGACAAGCCCGAACCCCTCTTCTCCAAGGCCCCCCCCCGCTGCTAGCCTCGGATCTGAGTCAGCCGGCGAACCTCCGCTGAATTAATTTTTCAGTTGCGCACCGAGAGGAAATGATCCATAATTCAGGCCTTTGTTCTGTGGGAGAGCAGACCTGGCACAGGAGGGTCACCCCGGAGTCTGGTTTTCAGAGCAACTCAAGGTTTACTAGAGCTCTTCAAGGGGTCAGGGGGGGGAAGCAAGCAGTGAGGCACGTGGGACTGTGTGCGTGTGTGCGTGTATTTGTGTGTGTGTGTGAGTGAGAGAGAGAGCGAGAGAGAGAGTGGAAGAGAGAGAAAAAGAGTGAGTGTGTGTGTCTGTGTCAGACAGAGAGTGAAAGAGAGTGAGAGAGTGGAAGCGTGTGTGTGTGTGTGTGCCAGACAGAACTAGAGAGACTTAAAAATTAAAAAAAAAACTGAACAGAGTGGCTGTTATGCACATGAAATCAAAACACAGCATCACTGTGTCTGTATTTATGCATGCGAGAGTTTGTGTGTGTGTGTGTGTATGTGCATGTGCATGAAAGACTCAAAACAAGGTCCAGCTGATGTGTGTGTGCAAGCATAATTCTGTTTGCTTTGTGTGTCTGTATTTGTGTGTATGTGTGTGTGTGTGTGTACGTGTGTGTAGTACATGCATGTGACTGATGGTGCTCCTTGTTTTAGGGTAGCAGCCAAGTCATGCAGTGCTGGAGTCGGGTCCAGTGGTTCCGTCGCTGCCCTGGCCAGAAAACGTGCCACGGTACATACCGCCCTGCTAGACCGCTCCAAAAAGACGGAGGAACAGAGCCGAAAGGAGACGACCGAGTGGCTGAGTCCAGAGCTGCTCCGCCTGAGAACCATTAGGCACAGCTGCTAAACACACCACGAGCAAAGCAACCCAGCCATTGAATCTCTCTCTCTATCTCTCTCTCTCTCTCTCCTTCTCCTCTTCTCCAGCCATTGCACCTCACTCTCTCTCCTCCCTTCCTCTCCAGCTGTTGGTCCCCTCTTTCTCTCTCTTTCTCCTCCCCTCCTCTCCAGCCATTGTACCCATCTCTCTCTCTCTTTCTCTCTCTCTCTCTCCAGCCAGTTTTTTCTTTCTCTCTCTCTCCTCTTCTCCAGCCATTGTACCCCCCCTCTCTTTTCTCCCTCTCCTCTCCTGTCCTCTCTCTTTCTCCCTCTCCTCTCCTGTCCTCTCTCTTTCTCCCTCTCCTCTCCCGTCCTGATGTTGATCCGCTCCTCCTCATTTCTCATGCAAGTAGTGACGTGGCCGCAGGCCAGACAGGGCCACCACCACTGCAGCACCATGGCGCTCTGCACAACAACGCACTGTTTGCCCAAACACACCCAACGTTTCCCCCCACGTTTCCAAGATAACCGCTCTCTTCCCCGCCTGGGACTTTTTATGGTCTGTCCCCGAAATAGCTACAGGGGCCTGAATTTGAACTTGTGTTTTTTAATAAAAGTTTTTTTTCCATCTACTCCTGTTACATTGTGTGCTTTAAAACCGCGTTTGGGATCCATCAGTGTCTCCTGGTCAAATGCGGGGGAAAGGATCTTTCGGAGGCCTCTGCAATTCCCTGTCTCCCCGTGAGTCGTTTGAGGCGAGGAGAGCAACATTGTGCAATACTCTGTTCTGGGGGATTAGCGCAGGAACTGAATGTCTCTTGCCTGTTTCTCATACTGGATGTTTCTGTATTTGAAGTGAACAACTGAGGCATAAGCATGCAGCATTAAAAATCACACGCCACATGGAAGAGGAGGAGAAAGGAGAAAATCCTGCTTGCTGAGCAATCAGGGCAATTACAGTTCTTTCCGCAGAAAAAGGCACAGGGCTGCTTAGAACATCTTGTACCAGAGACGCGGAACCAGACCAACAAAGCCCAGCCGTGGTTAATGTTCACCTGCCAATCAATGGGATTCGGCATGGGCTGGCAGCATGTCCGTCAGCAAGCTTTCTCTCAGACAAACCACAACGGCACATACCGAAACCTTGGCCGCCACTCGGCATCTTACTTGGCCATTTACCCAGAGTCCTCTCGCCATCCCCCGACCGCAGATTGTCAACACAGATCACACTGTTGCCTTTGACTCCTCAGATGGCTTTCTCCTCTCCTTGTTTTCATTTTACCTCCTTTTTACCCCAGCATGTCCTTGAAGTCTGTTGTTTACCCTAAGCTGTTCTCCCCCCCCCCCCCCAATTCTTTCTTGTTGCTGTTTATGTTGGTATTGTAGTAGACAGGGAGGTAATTGTCACTGGAATGTTGTGAGGCCATTGAAACAATAGATGCTTATAGTGCTTAACCATGGGCGCTTGGATTCCCCCCGGGTATACCCTAGGCCTAGGGGGACTGAGGAACCTGCCCCCTCACACGCTCTACCTGCCCCACCCCATCCTGACACTCCCACCCCAGTGCTGCATTACTTGGGTCTAATTGAAGTCCAGAGTGATTGCTAATTACCGGTCTCTCTCTGTCACTCACGGTTTTGTATTCAGTTTGTAAGATTACAAAGGCAACAGACTGAAATCGTTTAGAGTTTCTCAAAGTCTGTGAAAGGAACAACCCATTCCCATCTCTCTCTCAATCCCAATCTCTCTCACTCACACTGCCAAATCCAATCAAAACCCTACTCCTGCTTTCATCAGTTTCTATACAGCAGGGAAAATAAGTATTGAACACTTCAACATTTTTTTCAGTAAGTATACTTCCAGTGAGGCTATTCGCATGAAATTGTCACCGGACATTAGTATTAACTTAAGTAATCCACACACATATAAAAATCCAAACATTAATGTCTAAAAGTAGTGTTATGAGTAAAAAAGTGGAATGGCACAGGGAAAAAGTATTGAACACGCTAAGAAAAAGCAGTACACAAAGGCGAGGAATGACAAGGAACAAACTGGAATCTATAAGTAGTTAGAGAAATTGTCCCTCCTATCTGTGCAAATTGATATAAAATGGGTTAGTACATACTGGTGGGCTATAAAAAGGTTTTTTATTACCAAGGTGTCACACAAGAAACATTTCACGATGGGTAAAGGCAAAGAGCTCTCCCAAGACCTTTGCAACCTTATTGTTGCAAAACATATCAATGGAACTGGTTACAGATGCACTTCAAAACTTCAGAATCATCCAGCAAGCAGTATTGGAGCCATTATCTGCAAGTGGAAGAAACATCACTGCATCATCAACTGACCATGCACAGGATCTCCTTGCAAGATTTCTGACCAGGAAGTCAGAAGGATAGTCAGAAGAGCCAAGGACCACTCTGAGAAAGCTCCAGAAAGATTTGGAGGCAGCAGGTACAATTGAGAAAATCATAGGTAATGCACTCCACCGCCATGGCCTCTATGCACGCTCATCCCGCATGACTCTATTGCTGAAGAAAAACATGTTAAAGCTCGTTGAAAGTTTGCTACACAACATTTGAACAATCCTATGAAATACTGAGAGAATGTATTCTGGTCAGGCAAGAGCAAAATTGAACTTTTCAGATGTCATACTACACACCATATTTGGAGGAGAAATGGCACTGTGCATCACCCTAAAAATACCCTACCAACAGTGAGGTTTGGAGGTGGTGGCATCATGGTGTGGGCTGTTTTTCATCTCATGGTACTAGCAGACTTCATACAGTTGAAGGAATGATGAATGGAGTCATTTTGTTCTGGGAGAATCTTTACTTCCACCAGGATGATGAGGATGAGACCTAGACCTTCCAGCAGGACAATGATCCAAACCATTCAGCAAAGAAGCTCTCAATTGGTTTCAGAGAAAGGAAATCAAGGCCCTGACTTCAATTCAATTAAACAGTTTTGGAAGTTAACTAAAGATCAGGATTCACAAGAGGGACCCCTGAAATATTCAACATTAAAGGACTATCTGTTTAAAAGAATGGGCCAAACTCACACCAGAATACTGTGACTGATTAGTTTCGTCATACAGGAAATGCCTTGAAGCTGTCATTACGAATAAAGGCTTTTCCACAAAGTATTTAAGAAATTTCAGCAGGCGTGTTCAATACTTTTTTCCTGTGTCATTCCACTTTATTACACATAACTCTACCTATGGACATTAATGTTTGGATTTTTTTATACGAGTGGATTATCTGAGTTAATACTAATGTCTGGTGAAAATTTCATGCAAATAGCCTCATTGGAAGTATACTTAAAAAACTGAAAAAAATGTTGACGTGTCCAATACTTATTATCCCCACTGTAAATGTATGTTTCATGCATGTTACAGGTATTCACCACCCATTCCCCCAAGCCTTCTCATATGTCTATTTCCTTCAACATGTTTCTTTACTCGAAGATATATCTAATCAGCCTTTTAGCCTGCATTATTCGGAGTCACGGTAGCTTTCTTTGTAAGTGTGAGTCACGTACACAGTCGGCTGTGACCTCACATGTAAACAATGATAATGATGCAGCAGCATCATGGGACTCCATCATGAGGCCCCAGCTTGCATGGGATCTTAAGTGACAGCGGGTGGCACTTAGCAGGCTGTTATCCCCAACCACTCTGCAGCCATTACACACACCCCACACCAACATCAGGTCTATTTTAAGAACTAATGCCACTAGACCCATGACTGACAGAAAGCGGTATGTGTGTACGTGTTTTATCCCAAGATTTTAGTTTGAACAGTCTCTCCCACTCCTTTCAAGGTCAGGCTTGGATACTGTCGAACACAGACCTACTGATCTGTTAGTGGACCTTGACTATATTTCGTCTTTAGCAAGGCAGCTACCAGGGGAATGTGTGATTTGACACGTCAACAATTTTCCACCATCTCCATTCTGAGTATGATTACTTTAAGTAGAAATGTGGGTATGTGATGTTGTATGATGTATATATTTATATAATGTACATGCATTGTCGTCAAAGATATCAGTGTTTCTACAAAACAGAGGCCCATAAACTGATCCATGTGTGAGAATTCAATTACCTGATATATTTCTGTAGAAAACCAGTCTCAACTGTTTGGCCTTTTGTGAATTAATGCATTTACCAATGGTGCACTCATGCCTGCTCATGTTGGTAGTCTTATGCATTGCAAGTATTCTCACATTCAACCACAGACAACAATTGCAAGTTGAAATATTTATTGTCAAATTTCTGACATAACACTACTTCATATTTGCCACTGTAAAACATCTCAGTCTTTATGACCTTGCATGTTCCCTCATTCATTCAGACCAGTAGCAGAAACCTGTTGAGCCAAAGGGGAAAAAAATAAAATGTCTAGTTAATCAAGCCTTGTTCTTTTCCCACAATCAATGTAATTTAAGGATGCTCCATGATCACTAGGTCCATATATTACTCCAAAGTATGCTTATTAACATGTTTCTTACGACAGGATCCAAGCTCAGTGGATTGACATCTGACCTGGGTTTTAGCAAGTCCCTCTACCCCTCAATAATGGCCACTAGACACACAGACAGCATCCAGTGGGCAGAGCATAGAAGGAATGGTGGCACACGCTACACCATGCATGTATGGAGTAATTCTATAGCCACTGTACGAGTAGTTTTATTACCTGTAGGCTGAGCAGAATGCAGGTCTCCATCTATGCAAGCAACGCCAGGCCACCACACCATTCACCTGAGCAACATGAAGAAACATTTGGACAAGGCGCTTCAACTGAAACAATCGTTTTCAATTTCATGAAAGAAACTAAATCTGAAAATCTAAAGGAAAAATGTATCTTCCGACAGGATCCAAAGCAAGGTGTTGGCCTTCGCTTTAGGTTTTTGAAAGACTTTATAGACTTCCTCTTCCCCCCTGTGTTAGTCATTTAGGACACAAAGTCTTAAATGGGCAAAAAAGGGGATAATTCATATAAAGGACTAGGGTTGGGTATCGTTTCAATTTGAACGATTCCGATTCAAATTCCGATTTCTTATTTCGATTCCGGTTATGCGCTTCTTCGTTGGTGTTCAGCCGTTCGGCGGACTGGGAATCGAAACTAGGAATCAAAATTTAAACTTTTCAACGATTCTGGGAAAAACGCAAAGATAATCCCGGTTCCAACCAATACTCGATACCCAAGCCTATAAAGGACATCAAGAAACGTTATTACCTTCCAAACAGTCAGGAAACGGCCTGCCTTTCGTCCAGTTAGAGGTCCTGCTTTAAGCTGGGCTCCTGATCATACCATGGGCTCTGGGTAAGTAGAAATAAAGAGGATGGGAAAGTTAAACATCCTCTTCAACCAATCAACCGCACCAAAAACTCCTTGGTGTAGGTAATTAAACCAGAAATTAACATTTGAAACCAGAACAGAAAAAAAGTCTGAAAATCTAATCATGACATTTCAAAGAAAGTTGTATCTTCCGACAGGATCCAAAGCAAGGTGTTGGCCTTCGCTTTAGGTTTTTGAAAGACTCTATAGACTTCCTCTACCCCCCTGTGTTAGTCATTTAGGACACAAAGTCTTAAATGGGCAAAAAGGGGACCACTCATATGAAGGACATCCAAGAAACTTCATTACCTTCTAAGTCATCTGCATGTCAGGTGACGTACTGCCTTGTTTCCAGTTAGAGGTCCTGCTTTAAACTTGGCTCCTGATCATACCATGAGCTCTGGGTAGGAAGACATGAAGATGGCAAAATTAAACCCAATATCACCACAACCACACCAAAAACACTTCTTGTTGTAGATAACAAAACCAGAAACTAACATTTGAAACCAGACCGGAAACAAAATCTGAAAAATCTAACCATGACCCATTTCAAAGAAAGTTGTATCTTCCGACAGGATCCAAAGCAAGGTGTTGGCCTTCGCTTTAGGTTTTTGAAAGACTTTATAGACTTCCTCTACCCCCCTGTGTTAGTCATTTAGGACACAAAGTCTTAAATGGGCAAAAAGGGGACCACTCGTATGAAGAAAGCCAAGGACGGCTCATTACCTCCCAAGCCATTTGCACATCAGGCCACTTTCCCGCTTGAAGACAGAAGTCAGAAGTCCTGCCCCACACTGGGCACCTTCTGCTCACTCCACAGATTCTGAGTGGGGAAAGAAGTGAAGTAGAGGAAGATAAGATTCACACGCTTAACAGCTAACTACATGCAATATCTTTGACTGGCAGGCGGTGGTTGCCTAGCAGCTAAGGAGCTGGCATGTGGAAGGCAGAAAAGTATTGGGTTCAGTACCACTGTGCCCTTGAGCAGGGCACTTACACCCCGAGTAGCTCTTGGGAGACCTTCCTAATAACCGATCCATGTAAGCCGCTTTGGATAAAAGTGCCAACCAAATGGATCAGTACATGCATCACTAGAAGAGCACTTGGAGAGCAGAGGCTTGCACAGAGGCCAAATGCCATATCTTTCAACACCGGAGAAAGTGAAACTAACTTAGCAGAGCCACTTTGTGGGTCGCGTCGGTTCCAAAGTTTACCAGGTTTAATATGTGGCTCATGCTACACCTTTCCAGTAAGGCCCAAGAAAATCGGCCCAAAAATGTGTGATCATGCTTAAACAAACAAACAGCACTGCAAACACCTCCTTGGTGGAGGTGACCAGACCTCAAGGTGTACATGTAAAAGCACAAGAATGGACTGGCTAACACTACTTGCATGAAGACGTGTACCTCCCGACATGTCCAGAGGCAGAGGTAAGGCCCCTGCCCCAGGTTTAAGAGAGGGATCTCTCTACCCCCCAGTAATGGCCACTAGACACACGGGCAGCATCCAGTGGGCAAAGCATAGAAGGGATGGTGGCAGGCGTGCACACACACACACCGCATGTATGCCGTTATTCTACAGCCACTGCATGAGTAGTTTTATTACCTGTAGGCTGGGCAGAATGCAGTACTCATCTATGCAAGCAACGCCAGGCCACATTACCATTCACCTGTGCAACAGAAGAAACATTCAAACTGGAAGAAATTTCCAACTAAAAATGTCACATTTTAAAGAAAGTTGTATCTTCCGACAGGATCCAAAGCAAGGTGTTAGCCTTCGCTTTAGGTTTTTGAAAGACTCTATAGACTTCCTCTACCCCCCTGTGTTAGTCATTTAGGACACAAAGTCCTAAATGGGCAAAAAAGGGGACCGCGCATATGAAAGTTTAAACATCTTCATTACCTTCCCGGTAATTTGCTTATCAGGTCATTGCATGCCTTGCTTCCAAACTGCCCTTAGCTGGTGGCCTTGTGCTCACTCCACAAGTTCTGTGTGGGAAGAAATGAAATAATAATTGGATTGGCAGATAAGGGTGGAAGTATACTTCTGCCGACATGCATTTGGGTGTCCCCAAAGTATGCCTGCATTATTGCTGTTGTGGGCATGTGTCAACATGCATCAGCTTTCCGTGCAGACTGCGCTGATGACTAAAATAGTGTCTTGCATACAGTACACATAGACAGTGTCTACAGAAGCATACTTTGCACTGAACCAAATTCTCAATAAAAGCATTGTCATCTGTTGACATATGCAAACCATGGGCTGCACTCAGTGATAACAAAACCACATGGTTGTATTTAATCATTGCAGATGATATTCAACTATTCTGATGAAGGATCCCTAATGCATTTCTACTGAGAAAAGCACACCCATATACATTCTTCCTTTACACACACAGCTATGTCTCAGTGGTCAACTGAAAGTGTTTCTCCCGACAGGATCCAAAGTAAGGTGACAGCCTTTACTTTAGGTTTATGAGAGAACTCTTCTACCCCCCTGTGTTTGACACTTAAGACATTTTTGAGTCTTAAATGGGCAAAAAAGGGGTTAAGTTACAAGAAATAAAATTAGACTTTGTTTTGACTTACCCATGTGCTTCCTTTCTGAAACTACTCGTTCCATTCTTGACCTTTAGGTTCATAATGACCCAAGATCCTGTTTTGAATAAGAATGCATTAGACGAGGTCAGAATGGTCTGAAGAGTATTACTAGCAATACTTGATTTGTTTGCACTCATAAAGTGCTGTCAGCTTTCTTTCCGCAGTTTAGCAAGTCATCTGCTAGCAGGCAAAGTGCGTCTGGTCTAGACCGACTAGCCTCATACCCCAACCACGTGGAAAGAAGCCATTACAATATCTGCAACTTCGCCATCATTAAAGTACTGACCTACTGGATCGCTTGACTACTGTGTTTAGTCAAGTTATGTGCGTTTTTCACATTCGCATCCTGCTCTTCGTGGATACTCAGGTTAGATTCAATTGGTACGATAAGCAAAACGACCGGGCCTACGACCACCTAAACGTGCTAACGTTAGCTTACTAAAATAAGTAGCTTCCTAGTAAGTGAAAGAACACAGTTTTTCACCTCACATGCTTGTAATGAGCTCGGACAAATCATGTGCAATTACTGAGATAGAGCAACAAAACAAAAAGCTGTTCAATGACCAAAATAAATTCTGTAAAAACTTACATTAATAACTTCTCACACGGAGCCTCCATAGATGCAGTCTTTCCACCTAAGCATGCCGCTCTGAAAGACTTGAGTGAAAGCGGAAGAAGTGGACCACGTGACGGGGAGGTCTATTAAAGGGGAAATGCTAGAGGCGAAATCGCACGAAATGGATGAATGATGAATGATGAATTCATGATGAATGAGTGGATGAGCATATGAATGAATGAATGAATTAATTAATTAATTGATTAATAATTAATGAACTAAGTGATATTTTATTTATTGGAGCTTAAAGTTAGCTGAACATTAGTGATTCAATGAAAAAAGAAAAAGGGAAAAAAAAATTGAGACACTCACTGTTTAAAAATAAAAAGTTTTTCTTACTGGCTACAATGCCTATGCGTTTCAGCTTTAAGTCTTCATCAGGGCCAGACAAACACAGGTGTACCTGTTAGAGAGAGGTGAGAGTAGTCACATGACCTAAGTCCCATCCCTGCAAGCCTACACAACAAAGACTCACACACATAATAATCTCCAAACATATAAAGTTTTGGGGAAATTCAAGGACTGCAAAGAAGCACATAAAGTGATTGTTTTCTGCTAGGACTATTTATCCATTTCATTCGAAAGACTTGAAAGTCATTAGGGCTACTGTAAAGATGCTAATGTTATCACCTGCCACCTCTCAGCATCTTTTATGTGATTTCATTGTAGAGTGCAACTCAAACCTGTTGAATCCATTTTTATTTTTCATGTGTATACACTTATTTGTGTGAATAGGCTATCTACTGGTCTGTATGGCTGCAGATGTTTGCTTGTTGTATGGTAAGGTAGTATGTGCACTATGTGCATATAAGCACTTGCTATATTTGTTGCGCACAGAGGCTGCTTTGTTGGTGATTTTGTGTTGTTTGGTTTGGTTCGTTGTTGATATTTGTTGGTATAGGACCCATCATGACTGTGGAGGGGGGTGAGTCCATAGACATAATATACAATGTATTACAATGTATATTATGTCTATGGGTGAGTCTTGAGGTGTCATGGCGTAATTCAACAATTCATGGCGTTGAAACACGTATGAAGGAAGTTGTCTGCTTGATAACCTCAGTGAAATGCTTTTGAAAGGCTTTTCTGTTGGTGATGTTTTTGTGAGTGGTTTGTGATTTGTTAGTGATTTTGGTTTTGACGGTAAATAGGCTTGGTTGTAGATTGGCTGCTGTGTGAAACCCCCTACCTATAGCACAAGGAATAAACACTTTAGCCCTATATCATATAGTCATAGAATGGCATTTCTATTTAATGATAAAATAATAGTATTCTTTTTACTTCAAGCTAAAAAATAAAGAAAATCCCTGATCACATCCACAACACTGTTTTCATAGTAGCCTAAGCCATCAGTAGATAATTTATCTCCATTTAACATAAAAGCTTTCTTGGTCATATCTTCAACATTAGCCTACTTTTGTACTAAGCCTTCAGTAGCCTAGATGTGGAGAACTTTAACAGTGAAGGGGAAGTGGTTTCTGTTATAAATGTTATTGGTCGCCGCTTTGACTACTTTGGTCCATTTCAGCTAGGATTGGTCCACTGGCGCTGTCTTTCAAACAGGAACTTTCCTCCAGCATCTTTTCTAGTGAGTGGGCGGGGCATGTGAGGTCCTTACGTCTAGGATGTAGGCTAATCCATTGCTAGCAACCTGCCGCTGCTAGCTGCTGATGTTTACTTTCAATACAGCCGTCATTTTTCATCAAGGACATTGTAATCGCTAGCAAAAATGAACTAACATAGCCACCAAAGACCGCTTTCTCTTTTGTTTTGTGCACGCAGCACATACCAACACATTGGTGTTGGCGAACGGCGAGGATTGCCTGGTGTTTAGCCGTGGCATTTGCATCTTTACAACTGGGATTGCAGCCTGGCCTCTTGCCCGTGCTGCGAAATTCATTTCCACCATTGTCCTTTACTTGAAATCATGTTTATTTCACAACGATGGCTGTGAGGGGGACCCTGTAAACTAAATGACTGTCAGAAATATCGCCTCCATTTGTAATATGGTGAGTAATGTGTCCTTTGAATTGTTAGCTAGCTTTCGACCCCCGGCTCCTGTTTTAGCAAAACATATGATACTGCTCATGCCGTTTGATCTCGGCTAAGTCCGCGGCTTCTGATGTTTTATCGACAGGGACGTGCATGGGGAATGGCTTTGACGTGGAGATTTAGCGATAAAACGTGAAATAGGGGACGGCCTGGTTGTGTGCTCGGCTCAAAATGCATGACCTGCGCATACTGATGTTGCATGCAACATGTAAAATCTGTAACAGAGTCTGCCTGGGAGCTAGTAAACATCTGTCGTGGTCAAGAGTCAATGGGTGATGCTCTGGGCAGGAATGCAATCATGGTGTCAAGCAGCCGATGTTTTGACAGAGCAGAAGTGGGTTAAGAAAGGGTCACCGGCCTAATGTGTGGAATAAAGGACCAACTTCTGTTATATCATATGTCTGCAGTGTTCATTTGCATTTTAAATATGACCACACTGGACCCACGTGCACATGCAGTGAACGTTCTGTGGCGTCTAGTCACGTGTCGTAGGATCAGCTGAGAATGCTACAGTAGAGTTACATATGTCCATGACGTCATATACTACGAAGCCATTCAGTAGTAGCCTTCCAAAGCCTTTCAAGCTCAATGACCTATTTGCTAGATGATCAACAACTAGTTTGAGTTAATTGTATGGACGATGACCACAGCAGTTGTCTCTGTTGGAAAACTTGAAGAAAATGAAAGCCTTGTGTCTTGTGTATCATCATTGATGTCAAAAGTAACCACTTCACTGCTGTAGAAGATGGCTGACATGTACACCACACAGGACCAATAATCTAGATGTCTTGGTTCCATCAATATTTTCAAGAATTTCCCAAATGGAGTACTGCCATCACTGATCAGAGATGTTGTGGATGTCCCTTTATGGGTGTATTGCTCGTCTGCATTGTCCATGTTTTACAAAACTGGAGACTAAATTAATTTACACAGCCTCTCAAATGTACAGAATGGGTTCCCAATGCATGGACACTGATTATATTGTGTAATAAGTCGCTGTACAAAAAGGATCCGTCTTTATCACAGATAACGACTAATTTGACATTGTGCAAATGGGCGCCCCAAGCACGCTGTCTAAGACTAGAGTGCCTGTCTCTGATCGGCTCGGCTTAATCAGAAGTATTACTGATTAATTAAACCGTTTTGTGTATGTTCCACAAACATGCTCCAGCCTAGACCACACACCCCATGTGCCAGCATTGCATAAGCCCATTCCTCAGGGGGGATTTGATGACTTTTCTCTGCACAGGTACCTGCCTGCCACCGTTGCTGCAGTGGTCAATCGGCTGGCTAGGACACGGCTGTGCGTACAGCCGGGACAGGAAATGAGGACGCTGCTTCGGAGGGTCAATTACTGGGCCATTATTATGACTCAGTGCGGTGTTAATGCAGGGGAGTTAATGAGGCCGCAACGAGAGGCTTGGGTGACTGAGTATTGACCACTCTCTCCCACACACGCACACACAGCTCTGGCACACCATGTGAGAACGTGTGTGTGTGTGTGTGTGTGTGTGTAAGGAAGGTTACCTGTCACATCAGCGTGGACTCATCTGTATGGCAAGGTTATTGCAATTTTATTTTTTTTAAAGTGCCCATGATCCTATCTGCATAAAAGGTGTTTGCCTCCTCTAGTCTCATGCAGATATTCAGAAGAGCCCTTTGGTCAGCCTCTCTCAGCCTCAGTTTGTGTCTTCATATCGGCGTTTCCCTCTTCCGAGCCCCAACAGAAGTGAGAGAATCCGAGCCAACATTCTGAGCTTCAGAGATTGCATGAAAAAAAAAAAAAAAAACTGCTGTCATTTGAGGTCCAAAGCATCTCTTAACATCTTTGATGCTTCTCTTTTAGCAGCGACATGGCTTTTGTCTGGCTCTGGGAAGTCGGCGGTTTTTGTGTACTCATAAGTGGCCCGTCGCTCCTGTCAAAAAATCTGCTGGGTATTCAGATCTCAGCAGAGCGGAGTGGTGAGGAAGAGGGAGGAGAAAAGTGTTTCCATCCGCCAGGCATTCACATAGACTGCTTCCTGCCATCAGATGAAGGCAGCCAACCGCTAAATGCACCGTACTTCATAATGGAGGAGGGATTTGTTGTCAGTCATATGTCATCCATCTGACACACAGTCAGAAGTGGTTTTGTTCCCTTCATAAAGGCAGCCGTATCGTGTTCGTCAAAATCGTTGTGATATTTGAGGCAATCAAGACCACTCTGAGAGGACTTTTAATTAGTGAAGTGCTTGTGTTCTCACATCAATGTAGTCTTTGAGAAGCCATCTCTCTCTGCTTCAGCGTAACTTTCCAGTGAGGCTGGAAAGGTTCTTTGGGTTCTGAATCAACTCTCTGACTCTTCTGATCCAAATTGGTTATTCATAAAGCTGAGGAAAAGGGCCACGTTCCACGTTCATACCCAGGACAACAATGTGTGCATCGGTGATGACCGATGCTCCATATCAGTGTAACATGAAAAAAAGTCAGGGCAACATCAAAATAAGTTTGAAGCTATTATGCTAAGGTAAAAGTTGTGGGCACCGCAAATGACTTTAGAGGGGGGTTTACCTGATGAAGTGAAAGCCATGAAATATGGCAAGGCACAGCGTGGGCTTTCTGTGGGCAGAAAAAAGTCAGTATTTATGCTGTCTTTGCATATCAGCCCTGTCACATGACTGGTGGAGGTCTTAGATAGATGATAGATAGATACTTTATTGATCCCCAAGGGGAAATTCAAGGTCTTATTGCTCGCATTCTCTTTGCTAATCTCGGGGAGTCTCACAATCTGGCAAACTCCCCTCTCCTCACTTGCCCTGTAGCTCTCTAAAAAGGCGGGCTGGCACAGAGCTGGCACCATGCCCTAGTGCCCCATTACCCCCTCCCCCCCGACCACCCACCGCACCACGCATGGCTTGTATCTGTGTCTGAGGTTTACACACGCAGGTGTCGTGGTCGAAATCGAGCCACCAATCGGGGACGTTATTGGATGTTGACGTGCTGCTGTAGTGTGTGTTGTCCGTCTGTCTCATCCAGCTCACGCCGGTGCGGTGCCTCGAGGCGACGTGCGGTGGTCGTGACTCAGGTCTGAAGAGAACAGGCTGTACGCTCATGTCTGCGTCCCCTCGTCCCACTCCTACCCCACCGCCTGGGGCTGGCTGTCTTGACTCGCCGGCTGGTTGGCGGACCGCTGACCTTGCCCAGTGTTTTTCCAGCGCTGCCCAGGGGACGTGGAAAGTCACCAAAAAGGGTTTCTCACCTGTGTGTTTGAACGGCTGCAGTTGGCATAACCGATGACGTGTGGTAGATAATTACTTGCTGGAAGAGCTGTGTGTGTGTGTGTGTGTGTGTGTGTGTGTGTGTGTGTGGTTGGTGAGAGTGGGAGAAGGCATTCTGAGGTGTTTTGATCATCTAGAGTAACACTATTACTTTCTCTCTTTTTCTCTTTCCCTCTTTCTATCTCTCTCCCTCTTTATTTATTTATTTATTTATTTCTGTCTTTCTTTCTTTCTTTCTTTCTTTCTCACAGGGCACCAATGCCTCTGCCCTGGAAAAAGACATTGGGCCAGAGCAGTTCCCCATTAATGAACACTACTTTGGATTGGTCAATGTGAGTATCTATGCAACAAATGACACACACTTCACTCATTACATAACATCAGGAGAAGTTGCATGCATGTGTTTTATATTCCTAGAGAATAAAAATGTAGCTTGTATTTGCTTTGATCTTTTTGCTTAAATCAACATCTACGCTTGATTAGATTTCATTTTAGGTCCCTTTTGTGTTGACATGAGATTATACTCGTGGGCATTGTCACTCTTTCTCCCCAGTATTTTTCCATGAAGGCTGTACTCTCATTGGTTTGGCCAGCATTTTCCTGCGAGTCGTATTTCAGATACAATGTCATATTGATTTTTTTTCCCCTCCTGCAGCTCAATTAATTGAAAAGCCTTTCGTGTTCTCATTTAGGAAGGGGATAACATTTCATCCTTGCGGTAACGATGCCTTCCAAATGTTGTTACCAAAAGGCATTCATCATCGGTGGCCTGCACACAAAATATCCAAACTCGCTGTGACAGAACAACAAGTATCGCCAAAACCTAGCACAAGGACAAATTAAAAAAAACTTTTCCGTCTTGGCCTAGAGAACTGCTCCCATTCACGCTGAGTCAGTAAGACTCAACCCCAATATGAAGCAAAAAAGAAACAAGTTGAACAGGAAGGAGAGACAAGACAGCAAGGAGAAAATGGTTCCCTTTTTCTCGCCTTGTGCTTCTTTGAAGGGAGCCATATTGTCAAGAGCAGTGTATCTAGAATGGGTATCATGCCCACGATCTGGTTGTGTTGCGAGAGAAAGGGGCACTCTGGGAGGAAGGAGAGGCAGCCAAGTCTCCGTTAGTTATCAAAAGGCTCCGATGCTTCAGTGTCTCTGATGTTTTTGCGGAGTGGCTGTAGGTGTTGTTTTTGGAGATGAATATCCATAATATGTTTTTTGTTTTGCTGTATTGTTTTTGGCCTGGTGACACAGCAGAGGGCTCTTTCTCTCTCTCTCTCTCTCTCTCTCTCTCTCTTTCTCTGTTCTCTCTGTTGCGGCTTTTGCTGGGCCTACAGTGTGGTTCCCGTGAAGAAAGCACACAAAAACATGGGTGTCCCTTTCAGAATGCAGGGGTCAGAAACGGGTCGCCCGGAACCACAACAAAACTGCTGTCTCCATGGCAATTCGCTGTCGGTGTTCCTCTCAGGTCCAGCACTTGTTGTGAAACAGGTTGTGTGTGTGTGTGTGTGTGTGTGTGTGTGTGTGTGTGTGTGTGTGTGTGTGTGTGTGTGTGTGTGTGTGTGTGTGTGTGTGTGTTATCCATTCATGCCCATATTTTTTAATCAGTCAGGTGCAGATATGGGGGCTCCAAAACGAATGAGTCATCCCAGTGTTTTGATGCCTCTTTCCACCACACCATCTAGCGTTTTTATGCATGTAGAGTAAACATTCTCTCTCTCTCTCTCTCTCTCTCTCTCTCTCTCTCTCTCTCTCTCTCTCTCTCTCTCTCTCTCTCTCTCTCTCTCTCTCTCTCCCTCTCTCCCTCTCTCTCTCTCTCTCTCTCTCACACACACTCCCTCTCCCCTGATGAGAGTGCTCATCCAAGCAGAACCGTTTTTTTGGCTTGGCCTGGCTTCTCGGCTGGGGCGTAGCCAGGAGTGCCAGAAGGGGTCGGCGCTATCGGGCTGAGTTGTAGCGGTGTTAATGGCCGTCGGATTCCACCTGTCTGTGTTGTTAACGGGAACCAGCCGCCATGGGTGGCCTCTGTCGCTGGCTCCTCACCGTCGTGGCGTTTCCCCCTCGCCGTGTTTACCGGGGGAAAGGCATGCCCGGAGCCCTGCTAATCCAGAATGAAAGATGCACGTTTGCGCTCTGTCAAACACACTTGGCCTCACACTTTCCTTCTCTCTCTCCCTTCTCTTGTTTTCTTCATTCACTCTCTCTCTCTCTCTCTCTCTCTCTCTCTCTCTCTCTCTCCTCTCTCTCTCTCTCTCTCTCTCTCCCTCCCACTCTCCAAATTCCCTCACCCATCTAACCTTTCTTTCTCTTTTCTTTTGTTTTTGTTTCTCTCTCTCTCTCTCTCTCTCTCTCTCTCTCTCCCTCCCTCTCTCTCTCTGCTCTCCCTCTCTCAGTTTGGGAACACGTGTTACTGTAACTCGGTGCTGCAGGCGCTGTACTTCTGCCGGCCGTTCCGGGAGAACGTGCTGGCGTACAAGGCCCAGCAGAAGAAGAAGGAGAACCTGCTCACCTGTCTGGCCGACCTCTTCCACAGCATCGCCACGCAGAAGAAGAAGGTGGGCGTCATCCCGCCCAAGAAGTTCATCTCGCGCCTGCGCAAGGAAAATGGTGAGAGGGCCGGGCACGACCACACACACACACACACACACAAACACACTCTCAATACACACACACACAAACACACTCTCAATGCACACACGCCCTCACACACACGCCCTCACACACACACACACACACACACACTCTCAATACAGACACACACACACACACACACACACACACACACCCTCTCTCTCAACACACACACACACACACACACACACACACACACACTCACTCACTCACACACTCTCACTCACTCACTCACTCACTCACTCACTCACTCTCAACACACCACACACACACACACACACACACACACACACACACACACACACACACACACAAACACACACATACTTACTGGTCCTAGACCTGCTTATGGAGGGCTAACGGCAGGGTCAGATGCCAGGTTGCCTGCTGTGCTGCTTATGAGCCCAATTGAATGGGTTTTTGGTAGTTGTGTTGTTGGCTAAACACAGATTCAGGTGTGCTTCACTGAGTACATGTTACTGATGGAGATGAAGAGTCCTGAGAGAAAAAGTAAAGAAAGAGAGAGAGGGAGAGAGGATGAAGACACCGAGTGAGTGATATGAGCAAGGTTTAGAGAGAGAGAGAGAGAGAGAGAGAGAGAAATAAAGAGAGAAATAAAGAGAGAATAAGAAACAGGGAGGGAGGGAGGGAGAGAGAGAGAGACTGGAGCAGGAGAGAAGAGGGGAAGAGTGAAGGAGGGGGAAGGGTTGCTCTCTCAGATAGCCAGCGCTGCTATTGGGGGATAGAGAGAGATTGTTCTGCTGTCTGATCCTGAGCTTCTCTCCAGATGAATTAACAATGCCATGCTCTGTCAAAGCTGGGGTAAGGTCAGCTGACAGATCCCCCCCCACCACACACACACACAAGTACACCCACACACACACACACACACACACACACACACACACACACACACACACACACACACACACACACACACACATACACACTTGGTGGATATTGTCTCTGCGTCTTTTGTGTGTGGGTGTGTGTGTACTTTTCTATGCATGTCTGTGTGCTCACCTGTGCCTATATCTCTGTGCTGGCTTGGCTGCTGACCACAGGTATGTGTGAGTCTGAGGCTGCAGCTACACTACATCGAATCAATTTCAACACGGATTTTCGGATCAAATCCAATCCGTGTCCAAAAACACTGTGTCAGTTTGGGAAGCCTTCAAAACCTCCGTTAAAATGCGTAATTCTGATTGCTCCACTTTGGAGACGCTGATACGATGGTTTAATGTGGAAGGGAGGACGAATCAGGGCGGAACAAGACCCCTCCGCTGCGCATCGGGGTCCGGTTCGCCCTGTTGGGACTTATTTTCCCAATAATGACCGGCGTTCTATACATTATCCCTTACGTATTATTGTACTGTAATGTATTACTGTCTGTAGATTCAACCCCTTCCTTCCAAACATATACAGCTTACATACTGTAACATACACACATACTTCCACTCACTCATTCACTGTCTTTCACACAGACATGCACACACATGGATACATACTGTATGTCTCAGTCTGTAGGTATCTTTGGTGTGTGCGCATAAATATTTCTGCATTTCCCCAAATTGCTTTTTCCCATCTACACACACACACACATATATATAATCGAATCAAAGGGGTGAATATACACACACACACACACACACGCACACACACACACACACACACACACACACACACACACATTGTGTGTGTGGTAGGTTGCATACCTGGAACTTCCCTGAAACTGTAACACTCTCTCTTTGTGTGTGTGTCCGTGTGTCCGTGCTGCAGACCTGTTTGATAACTACATGCAGCAGGACGCGCATGAGTTCCTGAACTACCTGCTGAACACCGTGGCCGACATCCTGCAGGAGGAGAAGAAACAGGAGAAGCAGAACGGACGCCTGAAGAACAACGGCACGACCGCCATCACCGGCGACAACACCGTCAACGCGGCCGACGCCGACAACAAGGCCGAGCCCACGTGGGTGCATGACATCTTCCAGGGCACACTGACCAACGAGACGCGCTGCCTCAACTGCGAGACGGTGAGACCCAGGGGTGTGTGTTTGGGGATGGAATAGAAGTGTGTGTGTTTGTGTGTGTGTGTGTGTGTGTGTGTGTGTGTGTGTGTGTGTGTGTGTGTGTGTGTGTGTGTGTGTGTGTGCGTGTGTGCATGTGTGCGTGCGCACATATGTGTTTGTGTGTGCACATTTATGGGTCTGTGTTTGTGTGCATGGTTGTTGTGTGTGTGTGTGTGTTTGTTTGTGTGTGTGCGTGCGCACATATGTGTTTGTGTGTGCACATTTATGGGTCTGCGTTTGTGTGTGTGTGTGTGTGTGTGTGTGTGTGTGTGTGTGTGTGTGTGTGTGTGTGTGTGTGTGTCGTCTTGTCTGTGTAAGTGTGTTCTCTTGCTGGAAGCCCTGTTTGCATAACTCACACTGGAGCCTTTTCCCATGTCACCTCACCAGAACTACTCCATGACTTTTATTTTTCTCCTTTTCTTCTCTTACATACCCCCCCCCCCCCCCCCCCTGTTTTGTCTGACTCTGATGGTGTAGGTGTCAGTTCCAGCAGTGCCATTTGATGTCCAGTAATACCAGAATTAAATACCTGAGGGGACTGGATTAGTTTGTCCTGAAAAACAACCCGTGTCTGTGTGTGTGTTCACTTGCGGGAAGCCATGTCTGCGTCACTCTGTCTGGAGCTTTTGTCCTCTCTGTGGCCGTTCTCAGATGACCCCCACCTACACACACTGATTCATAGACACATAGAGAAATGATCACACACACGGCCAAACACACACTCAACACCCTCTTAAGAGCTACACCCCTATCAGCATATCAAAGACGAGTGTGTGTCTCGAGTCTCGTGTGTGTGTGTGCGCGTTTGTGTGTGTGTTGATGTATTCATAAATTCAGTCTGAAAAGACTGAGAAGCAGGTGCAACCATGAGTGGAACCTCACCCCTCCCAACAGGTCACACACACACACACACTCACCTGTGCATTCTTTTTATTGTTCTACAGGTCAGCAGCAAGGATGAGGACTTCCTTGATCTGTCTGTGGACGTGGAGCAGAACACGTCAATAACACACTGCCTCAGGTACACACACACACACACACACACACCACTCACCACACACACACACACACCACTCACCACACACACACACATAAAGTGTGTGTAAGGGATTACGGCTGTCAAGGTGTCCTGTTATACGGAATTAATGGACGAGGGGGGAGGCAAATTACTAGTTTTCTCCACCCGAAAACTATCCATTAATTCTGTATAACAGGACACCTCGAAGGCCATTATCCCGCTTATCATCTGGTTGCCACTATTGGCAATAGTCATGCCTTTATAGCACGCAAAGGAAACAAGCAGTTCCGTTTAAAAAGAAGCCGACTTGTTCAGTTTGTTCTACATCTTTCTTTGGCCTTAACAGAGATAGCATGTACAGTTGTCTTGTTTACAGTTGATTCCATTGTTGTGAAGCCTGCTTCCAGGCACAACTGTCGTCCTACTATGGTTGTTATAGTTACCATTCATAAGCATTGACAAAGATCCTTGATTACTAGCTCCGCTTTAACCCTCTCTGGCATTGATGTGGAACGGTGAGAACTTTTTTTACCAGAGCTACTTCATTACCGTTATTCAGAATTAAGCCAATCCCTCCAGGTTATATATATATATATATATATATATATATATATATATATATATATATATATATATACTGTTTTAAAGTGTTTCTGATTTGCACTCTTTTTACCGTGTCTCCCTGCAGGGACTTCAGTAATACAGAGACTCTGTGCAGTGAGTATAAATACTACTGTGAAACATGCTGCAGCAAACAGGAGGCCCAGAAAAGGTTAGTGTGTGTGTGTGTGTGTGTGTGTGTGTGTGTGTGTGTGTGTGTGTGTGTGTGTGTGTGTGCGCGTGTGTGTGTCTGTCTGTGCACAGTGTTTCCCAAAGATCTGAAATACACATGTAGTGGTACCCGACAATCTTAGGGGGTTCTGGGGGGCATGCCAAGGCAGTGACTGAAGAAGACTAGGGATTGTGTCGTCCTAAACACATTTTCTTTTAAAAATGTACCTGTGTGTGTGTGTGTGTGTGTGTGTGTGTTTAGGATGCGGGTGAAGAAGCTGCCCATGATCCTGGCCCTGCACCTGAAGCGCTTTAAGTACATGGAGCAGCTGCACCGCTACACCAAGCTGTCCTACCGCGTGGTCTTCCCCCTGGAGCTGCGCCTCTTCAACACCTCCGGTGACGCCATCAACCTCGACCGCATGTACGACCTGGTGGCCGTGGTGGTCCATTGCGGCAGGTAGACACACACACACACACACACACACACACACACACACACACACACACACACACACACACACACACACACACACACACACACACACACACAGTCACATGCTCATATAGGCCTACTCTCAAACAACTGCACAGACATAAATAAGCATACATACATATACATACACACACACACAGAGAGAGAGAGAGCTACAGTATACATATGCATCGGCAGTCATATAGAAAACATGTACATGTGTATAAGAACAAACACCATTAGAGAAATATTCCTTGGCTCCAATACCACTGGCTCCATTAGTTGTGTTTTATTGCCTCTGAGGTTTACACTCCTCTTCGTCTGGTCCTCTGACACCGCAGTCATGTGCCCTCAGGCTATCGGGTGCTGCACACACACTAAGTGTCCACTGTGTGGTCGGTTTGTCCTTGTGCTTCTGGTAAACAACTGGTAGGGTTTTTGTATTCACATTTAATGAAAAACTGTGTGTGTGTGTGTGTGTGCGTGCGTGTGTGTGACTGTCAGTGGGCCGAACAGAGGACATTACATCACCATAGTGAAGAGCCACGGCTTCTGGCTGCTGTTTGATGACGACATAGTGGAGGTGCGTACCCCACATCAAATGTGTTTGTGTCTGCCTGAGTGTGCATGAATCATCCCTATTTAGCTCATTCTTAACCAATGACCACTTGATCTCTCTGTTTTGCTCTCGTTCTCTGTCTCTGTCTCTCTCTCTCTCTCTCTCTCTCTCTCTCTCTCTCTCTCTCTCTCTCTTTATTTCTTTGTCTTTCTCTCACTATCACTTTTGTGTCTTTACATGTCTCTCACTCTCTCTCTCTGGCTTTGTTTCCTTTCATGTTGCAGAAAATCGATGCACAGGCCATCGAGGAATTCTACGGCTTGACTTCTGACATTTCCAAGAATTCCGAGTCTGGATATATTCTCTTCTACCAGTCCAGGGAATAACAAACAAAAGAGGAAGAAAGGAAGACAGAGAGAGAGATAGAGAGAGCGAGAGATAGAGAGATAGAGAGAGCGAGAGAGAGAGAGCACACAGAGGGAGGGAGGGGAAAGGAACATAAACAAGTTGACTTGGAACCCCTTAAACCTAACCCCCAAACGCTGCCCCCCCCCATACACACACACACACACACACACACACACACACACACACACACACACACACACACACACACACACACACACACACACTCCTCTCCTCAGTGCCTCTCCCCCCAAAAAACTGTGTGCCAGTAACCCAGCCATTTCTTCCCTCTCAGTCTGCCAACACTACATTTCACTCTTTCTTTCTCTTAGAAACTGCATTTCACCTGCATTTGAATGGCACTTTAGAACAAATATCAAAAGACAAAGAAAGGGATTTGGGTGTGGAGAAAACTGACAACTGAAGCTCCCACTATTCAGCTATCTATGAGGAGGGACTCTGACTGCCCAGTGCCCAAATATGGACATCTCTCTCACCGGTACCGGGGGTGTGGTCTCGTTGCTTGGGCCTCTCTTCCACAGTAGAGGAAACTTAGCAAGAAATCTCAATTTCTATATTTATGTATAGTGTGTGTACGTGTGTGCCTGATGAGCAGAGTTCATGTGCATTTCCATGTGAATCAAATGAACTCTGATACTAATTGGCAAGGTGCCTGGCCTTTGTTCTGTCTCAGTGTGTGTGTGTTTATGTGTGTGAGTGAGTGTGTTTGAAGTGATGTTAAGCAGAGCGGTGCTGATCCCTTCCCAGAGGCTTTGTGTGTGTATGTCTGTGTGTGTGTGTGTGTGTGTGTTTGATTTCTCGTTGACTATATAGAAGGGACTTGAAAGTACTGTCAAAGGCCTAGTGTTTAACATATCAATAACTGTTTCTCTGTCTGGAAAGGGGACAGTGAAAACCAGACTTTGTGGTAAAATAGGTATTGTGTGTGTGTGTGTGTGTATGTGTCTGTGTGTTTGTGTGTGTGTAAGCACACAGAAGCCTGTACCAGTATGCAAGATGGTGTCCTGCAGGACCTTGCACATATTTGTGTGCTAAATGCACAGGTGTCGTCACGTGGAGCTGAGCTTATATTGCAAAGTGCTGAAGTCTGGGAGCTTGTTTTGATAGGCGTCGGCCGTGCTCGGAGAGTCTCTTAATGGCTCCTGTGTCGAGTTGGCCGTGTTCTGGCTCGTCATGTCACACCATCACGTCACACCATCACAGGGTGGAATTTGCCATAGGAACAGTGGAGGAGTTGAAGCTGCAGGTGATGGATGTGATGGATGGATACAGTGGAGTTGAATGGAGTTGGTGTTGAACTGGGAAAACACCGTATCTTTACCCAGTGGATTTTGTCGTCTTGCTCAGAAAAGCACATGACTGTTTCTGCGCTCTGATATTTGAATAGCTGCATGTTTGTAGATCTCTTTGTTATGCCATCTCAATAGATGAGACCTTGCAGCTTTTGCAACCATCCAGCCGCCCCTAAGTGTTTACACTGGGGAATTCAAGGTTTTTTTTTCCCCTTCTGAATGCCATAGAGACGCACAGATCTGTTGAAGGAGAGCAGCCTTGGATCCCTTCTGTACAGAAGATTGGTACAGGTTTGTGTGACTCCAATGAACTTCTAGCAAAGTTTTTGAGAGAGAGAGAGAAGAGAGGTAGAGAGAGGGAGAGCGAGAGTAAGGGAGTATGGAGGGAAGGAAAGGAGGGAAGGAGAAAGAGGGAGATAGCAAGGCCAGCCTGTCACTCAGCAGTGATGACAAAAGAGGCTCTAATGTAATCTCGTCTTTTTCTAACCGAGCTGTTGTGGTCCACAGTCGTCTCGCATCCTTTCTCCAGCTTGCTTTGTTAAATTGCTTGTTTCATTCCAGATACTGGCACTATTTGTCTCTGTGACCATGTGTTTCCTGTCTAGCCATAGGGCCCCTCACTTTGACAAGAAATGAAGAAACAGTCGGCTTTCTTTGGCTGAGCAGCTGTATCAAACACTGATGTATCGTCTGCGGCGTTGCAGTGCCGTGGCGGCGAGTTTTACAGCTGCTCCTGCTTTGTTATTGGCTTAGGTGTTGACTGCAGTCTTCTGGGTCTGGTTCTGGGGAAATATCTGTCCTTCCTCTGCAGTGTGTGACGCATTGAAGTCTCTGGCTGTGTGGAGTTCACTGATATATTATTATTGTGTTGTTGTGATGTGGGGTGTGCCCCCACCCTCCCATTGCAACTGTTTGTTAACATGACACATCTCCTAAGATCTCATTTAATGATTTGCCCTAATTATAGGTAGCAGGATTGCCGTGTGAGTGTTTAAGTTTGTTTGTGTGTGTGTGTGTGTGTGTGTGAGAGAGAGAGAGAGAGTGTGTGGATTATGTTTGTGTATATAACCCCTTCATGGTGTCGTGTCAACACCACACATGGACACATCTTAACTCCAGACAGAAGCATCGTTAAAAGCCTTAGTTCCATTCAGGCTTGCCTTTTCTAGTCCTCGACAGATTTGTCCCCCAGCAGAGAGGCAGGTGCCTGGGCAGAGATTAGGAGGGGGGTGGGGGTAAAGGTGAGCTCTTATCACACAACTTCCCAGCAGTGGACATCCATTGATTCTGCTTCTCATTCTCCAGTACTGAGCTCCGCTTAGAGAGGGTTACATCACTCTCTGACAGAGAGAGAGAGACAGAGACGATGTGTGTGTTTGTGTGTTTAGAAGTGTTACTTAAGTCTGCAGACATGCTGAAGGCATTCCATGCCTGCAGTGGTGAAAGTATGACCAGTATGTAAACTTACGTGAATGCATTTAATCTTTAACAATGAAAAGGTGTGTGTGTGTGCGTGTGTGTGCGTGTGCAAGTGTGTGTGTGTGTGCGCGCAAGTGTGTGTGTGTGTGTGTGCGAGTGTGTGTGTGTGTGTGTGTATGCGAGTGTGTGTGTGTGTGTTTGTGTGTGGTAGAAAGGGGAATGGAGGTTCAACTCCATATCATGGTGCAATAAAGTAACAGTGATCATACCACATATTGGTATGAACATTTTTTCGAGTGATTAGATTAAAATCACATTTTGTGATGATGCTAACCTTCTGGTTAGTTAATGTAGTACTCACAAAAAAAAAACCTACACCCATTGTTGTGTAGTTTCCCTTGTTGCGTTGTCTTTGTTTGATGTGCTTTATGTCATCTTACTTGAAACCATTCCCTATGGGAAACCTTGACATATGTTACTGCCAGCAACTAAATTCAGCTATTCTCACCGTGTAAGGTTTATTTCATAGGTAATCATTTTGTGCATTGGAGATGAAAATGGGGTAACATTAGTGTTTGGAATGGTTGGTTCACAAGTCCCGTAATGTCACCCTGACTCACTGTGATGCTGGCATAACTGATGATACCTCCCCCCTTTCATTTGACCTTTTTACCTAGTTATCTATGCTTGAGCAATTATTAGTGTGTCTGCGTGTGCGTGTGTGTTCACCTGTGTGTTCACCTGTGTGTATGTAAAGAGTGGGTACAAAAGCAAATGTAGCTTCTGCTCGGTACCCATGCGATCGTGTATCCTGAGTTGTCCCTCTGCAACTTGAAGTGGAACCACATTCTTATAAAGATGTGCCAAAACTGGAATATAATAACAACACTTACACAAGTGAGTACTGTGTGCACATGGACAAGAACAGCTACCACAACTGGAATAGTGGAGAGACTCACATGCAAACTCTTCTAGAAGAATTCCATGATGAACACTATGTTACCTGCTAACATACCTTTGTACATAGGTACAACGTAGAAATATCTGCTAGGACTTTGAAATCGATATCTATATTTTTGAAGAAAAAAAAAGTGAAGGTTATACAAAAAAGATCTATTGTGAAGATGGAAGAAATGATCAAATAAATGCAATGCTCACTAGAAGTTTTCAACCTGGTTGGTCAGTCCCATTTCTGTATCAGTTCCACATATGAGTGAAACTTTTTTTTTTTGTCTGGTCTCGGAAAAGACAGCTGTGAATTCAATGGCTTTGTCTGTCAAAACACAACCCCCTACCCAACCCCACCCCACCCCAACACACACACACACACACACACACACACATACGTACATACATAATTGTTGCATCATCAAGGTCTTACCATGATTATCTTTGTTATATTTTTGTAAATATTCCATTTTTAAAATGTGCATACAGACCAATGTACGAAAGAAGTTCTGTTAATCACACATTGTGTGTAAGTTTGTGCTTATGTTGGTCCCCATTGAGATTTTTTATTTTTAAGTCTGTGGTCTGACTTTGTTCACCATAGGCGAGTGCGCGTGCGCGTGTGTGTGCGTGTGTGCGTGCGTGCGTGCGTGTTCTTCTAGGTGGGTGGTTAAGGGGCTGACACTAGTGGAACTGTAAGTGCACTTTTCTAGCGCAGAATTAAAATGCTTTAATAAGAGCTGTGGAGTAACTGAGATTTGAGTGTTTTTTTTCCCCTCTGGTTTCTCAATAAACATAAGAAATCAGGCTTGAGTGTTCTACATTATTTATATGTACATACACACCTGTGTGTCTGTGTCTGTTATTTGCAACTGGCTTGCAGGCTTCAGGCTAACCACACTGGCTACCAGAATATCACAGAATCACACTTCATACTGACCACTAACCAGGTACCAGGAACCTCACAGAGTACCACACTTCATTGGAACTACACTGTACCGCAGTGGTACCGTATTTTGTCCGTACCGTACAGAGTAACAGACAAACACAGAGGACTGCACTTAACACTGACCAGGCCCCAGAACATCGCAGAGCATCAACCTTTACCCTATCCTGTCCGCACTGGCACCAGGGCCCAGTTGTTCAGAAAGTTTAATCTGTATAAGAATGATCCGGATTTGGAAATCCAGGATCAGGTAATCCATGTTTCTTTTATGCCTGTTTTTCAAAGCAATTGAGGATTGGATCAACCTGATCCAGATACAACCTTTTCAGGATTACGAAATCCAGATTACCTATGTTTCTAAATGGAACTATATCACAATCTGGCCTCGTGGCTGTGTAAAGAACAACAGTTTGAATAGGTGGCCTGAGGTAGCTTTGACTGTGTTGTCTAAACACCACAGTAAAACAATACAAACATCCCCTTCCATTATTATCAGACCCCTCATCTTATCCACGACAAACACATAAGTACAAACAATCATTTTGTGCCTGAAATCCACCCTACTGTTGGGATCAGGGTAATCCTATTTTTTTGGATCAAATGTATCCCAAACCAACTCAAAAGTTTTTAACAACACAAAGTGAAGGTTTTATCCGGATCAAAACCAAGATGAAGATTACGTGATCCAATCCGATTTCAGGATCTTTTTTTTCCCTTTGAACAACCCATTTTCAAGATTTGACCCAATCCAATAGCCGAAATCCGATCAGATTTATTTTGAACAACTGGGCCCAGAACATCATAAAATAAAATACACAACTCATTATCATTAATGTGTTTCTCTGACATGCACTTCGAATGATTAGATGTCATGAAATTCTCATTATGCTGAGCAATACCGAAGCTAATTTTTCCTAATTTTTGGTTTGTCTATTCGACAGACACTTCAAGTCAACTGACACATTGCAACACTGTAGCGAAAAGGAAGCTCTATGATCTAAGACGCCAAAACAACCCCAGGCAAGGGGAACTGATGTAAATGGCAACATCTTTGTTATATCACAACAATCTGTTGTGGAACCGTCACAACAATAAACTGTGTCCCGAGGGTAGTGAACTTTGATTAAAGCACCTTCATCACAACCACTGTGTGTGCGTGTGTGTATGTACCTACCTCTATGAGGTAAGCCACTTGAGGCAGGAAGCATTGTGTTAACTAATTTCACTCTTCTGACGTCACCCTGCTAGCCCACACACCTGATTTACTCTCTTGAGCAAGGAGATTAGGTAATCCCATCCCTCTTCACTTTCACAACAAAGTCATATTGTGTGTGTGTGTGTGTGTGTGTGTGGCAGGGAAGGTCATTAATGTAAACCCCATGAGCCTGTGGATAGACTCAGAACTTTCACAGAAATCTCTACGGTGTGTTTGCGGCTAGTCGTGTTTGTGTCTCTGTGTGTGTGTGTGTGTGTGTGTATAAAAGTGAGTGTACATGAAGGCCATGACCCTGAAACACACCTCTCCCAGGAAAAAAGCTCCCCCGCAGGGAGCAGCGTTTACTCTGAGCTCCAGGGGGGCAGAGATCCCCTTGTGGGACAACATCTGTCATTTACTGAGCACTGAGCTCCCCTGAAGCGTTTCATCAATATATCATCCCCACTTCGTCAGACTCTTTTCTATGACCATCACCCTCCTCAAAGGCCACTCAAGGACATGGGACTTCTCTCCATTCTCCCCACAGTATACATCTCCCACCCTCTCAATCACCACACTCATTGTCAAGTGGACTAAGACCTCACCTTACCTCTGGTCACTCACATTGCATTCTGCAATCTGTCCACCAAGGTGCCATGTGAAAGCATATAGTCTTGAGCTAGAGGGATTGGTCGGTACCATCTGAGATGAAATGAAAAACAAAATGAATTTTAAACCTGGTGTTATCCAATGTTAAGGTTTCTATACTGTAAAGGTATGCAAATTTGCATATTTTAGTAGATAATGACTCATTTAAGTATTTATAGTACATAAAATTACCAAAAACCTCCAATACAAGAAAATATCATTCAACTTAATGTAAATAATCAGCTGTGGACATTTTGTGGGGATATCTATTAGTAAAGATGTTTAGCCTATTCACCTCTAATACCTCCTGCTGAACGTCAGCAAGACCAAGGAGATTGTTGTTGACTTCCGGAGAGGTCACACCCAACACCTGCCACTGACCATCGACGGTGCTGTGGTGGAGAGAGTGAGCAGCACCAAATTCCTGGGGGTGCACATCAGTGAAGACCTCTCCTGGACCACCAACACTGCATCACTGGCGAAGAAAGCTCAGCGCTGCCTCTACTTCCTGCGGAAACTCAGGCGAGCAAGTGCTCCACCAGCCATCATGACCACATTCTACCGAGGCACCATTGAGAGCATCCTCTCCAGCTGTATCGCTGTATGGGGCGGAAGCTGCACTGAATACAACAGGAAAGCCCTGCAGCGCATAGTGAACACAGCTGGAAGTATTCTTGGTGCTTCACTCCCCTCCCTGAAGGACATTTACACCACCCACCTCCTGATCTACTGCCCTCTGGGAAGAGGTACAGAAGCCTGCGCTCCCGCACCACCAGACTCACCAACAGCTTTATACACCAGGCTGTTAGGATGCTGAACTCTCTCCCCCCTCCACCCTCAGCTACATAACATCCTGGACTTTGGACCCACAATGACTGCCTTGCACTACTCCACTTGCACTACTCCACTTGTACACTATTGCACACTTTGCAACTTGTTTGTTGTTGTCCTGTTGTCCTGAAAATACAACACTTCTGCTGCTCTTACATAACTTGCACCACTATGCCACTTGCTTACTTAGGTCAAACAGAACTACCTCCACCTGACTTTGCACTATTATATTGACTGTCTATATGCACAATTGCACAATTTCAACCCAATTTTGCTCTTATTTCTGTGGACTTGTAAAATATGTCTTGTCTTCACCGTGGGATAGTGAGAAACGTAATTTCGATCTCTTTGTATGTCTGGGCATGTGAAGAAATTGACAATAAAGCAGACTTTGACTTTGACTTTGACATATCCTCGAACCTAAGCATATAATAGCTACTACCAATGCAATGCTATCGCTTACTTTCTAACTCTAGGGTAGTACACGCTGGCAAAAATCACTATGAGACTTATTCCCCTCGAATGCCGATTGACCAAAACTATGGGATCTGGTTCAAGGACTAATATTCAAGGGCTCTGCATGTGTATGATTGCATGAGTGATCAATGTTACAGAGGTGATTTAGACATATTCATGAGCATATTGTGTTGATTGCTGCCTGGGTAAATAACATTGAACAATAGAAATGTATTTCTGTTTGCCGTGACGATAGGTGACTCATGTCCCACAGCTGTTGCTCATCTTGCTTTCCTATTTAAAACAAAGACCCCAAACCTCCACCTTTGAATCTCCAGGTGTTTTGCAGTGGGCAGGATAATGAGTCATTCTTCATATGGGCAGTTTTAGTGGATAACTGTGGCGTCTGGTCAGAGGTGCGTATGGTTGTAGCGCTGCACACACTGTGTTGTAGCTCACCTAGGTGATACATAACAAGGTGCTCTCTCCTTCAGAGAAAAGAGAATGGTGTGTGTTTGTGTGTGTGTGTGTGTGGTGGGGTGGTGTTAAAGTGGGGGTTTCTCTTCATTACCCCCCTTATCATCTGTGTGTGCTATTAGGATTAGACATATGCATTATGAGTTTTTTGATGTGGGCCAATGCGTTTTATGTCTTTAGTGACCATGCAGCTGCAGCTTACCCGTGTAAGTAACTACAATAATCTACAAGGACAATAGGCTACTACATCTCACAATAAGCTTAACTACAGGGTTTTGCGTAAGACCTATGAAAAAATTTATGTTTCTGTGTGTGCATGCGTGTAAATAGCCCAATGAGAAATTACAATAGAATGCAGAGAAAGTTCCAGAACAGTAGAGCTTCAACTCAGTGACCCTGAACTTGAGGGAGTGAGGAGAGTATCAGAACATCCCTGTCATCTGAAATGCAGCAGAAATGAACTTCAAAAAAATGCATCAAGGTCATTAGCAGGATGAAACATAATTGGCTTTAATGTGTGCATAATAAGAGTGAGTCCCTAATGAGTGTGTGTGACTGTGTGTGAGCGTGTGTGACGCATCAGCACCTGGAGAGCGCACACACACACACACACTGTGTGTGCCCTGTGCTCAGTTGGCAATGACTTGGCTGCAGTACCCTGTCTTAACAGAATCAGATTTATTTTATTTCTGACTTTGTTTCTCGAAAATTCTGAGATTTTTTCTCTGAATTTACAAAAATCTTTTCTATTCATGTGGCCCTAATACTCTTCCGTAGAATAGAACGTACCCTATGTCAACAGACAGTTGAAATTGTTCAACCAGAATAGTTTAATCGGAATGACAAAAAAACTGTCCACGTTACGGACAGTGAATATTGAGAGCCACCACACCAACAGCGCAGGCGGGCAGATGAACAAGCTGGCCGTGTGAGGGCGGAGGATTCAGTGATTACATCAGACAGACTACATGGCCCACAGACAGAGACAGACGTGGGAGAGGAGATGAAAAGACTGGGCTTCCCCTCCATCCAGCCTCCTCTCCACTGTCTTTGATTGTTTTAAAAGGGCTGATTCAGGGCCAGCTTTTCTCTCTCTCTCTCTCTCTCTCTCTCTCACACACACACTTTCACTCACTCTCCCCCTCTTCCATTGTTTTCCATGTCTCTCTATTGCTCGCTACCCTTCTCTCTCTCTCCCCCCCCCTCACTTCCTTTCTCTCTCTTTCTTCTCTCCCTTTCTCTTATTTGTTCTCTGCACTCCTTTCATCTTCAAGGACATAAGGACATGAGGAGTGCGTCAGACCCTGTGCTGAGAGAGAGAGAGAGAAAGAGACAGAGTGAATCCTCTGTTCCCCCCCACACAGACTCGTGGGCAAGACCCGGAAGAAGGGCAAAAAGGTGTGTGTGTGTGTGTGTGTGCATGTGTGAGAGGTTTCTGTCAGATGCCCTCCTGACATAACCATATGCCAGGTTGTAACTGTTTAGAAATGCAAGCTTATGTCACAAGATTTGCAATGGCCTCATATAATCAGCAATATTGCGAGAGGGGAAACTAACGGCAATGGAATTTTCAATCCGTCTTTTTAAGTGCAGCTGCACAGCAGTTCATGAGAAAACTAAGAATTGATTGGAATTAGAGAGAGAGAGAGAGAGGTTACGGGAACGTGTGTGTGTGTGTGTGTGTGTGTGTGTGTGTGTGTGTGTGTGTGTGTGTGTGTGTGTGTGTGTGTGTGTGTTTGTGTTTGTGTGCTCCCTGGAAATGAGACCTCCAAGCAAGCACCGGTTCTCAGAAACTATCAATCTCCTCCACACACAGAAAGAGAGAGAGAGAGGCACTTACACACACACACACAGACACCACCTCATTGTTACTGAGGAAAATTAACAAGGTCAACACACTCAATGTCTTTTCTCTTCCCGGAAGCCCAAACAGAGGCCTCCGTTCCTCCCTCCCTCACTTTTCTCTCTCTCTCTCTCTCTCTCTCTCTCTTGCTCCCTTTCTCTAAACAGCTGTGTGGATGCAGTGGTGCACTCTGCTCCTGCAAGAACAGAACATAAATGAGAACTGACCCATACCACATACAGGTGTTTTATAAACATAGACAAGCTCTGTGTAGATTCGTCACAGGCATGCAGGTATGATCACATATGTTATTAACTCAGAGTTATGTGTGCAGTTAACTTAAAGATTTGTATGTCATATATACTGTATATGTCTGTTACATCATGCCATGACCTCCAGTAATACCTTTCCTTTCAAGTTAGTTCTTGAACACTTGCTGAAAGGCCACGGCTAGTTTGTTGACTGTTGTGAAATATTGGCTACTTATTACATATTTCTTCACAAGAAGACATACACCCACTGATATATTATCATGACACTGACATCACACCTCTTACCATTCCCCCGAGCATCCTCAAGAATAAAACAGCCACTGGAATACAACCAGCATTATCTGGAAGAATCAAGCCATAATAAAAACGAACTGCTGTTAGTTTTTCTGTTCGTACAACCCTTATTACAATCCCCCAACAAAAGTGGGTAGCTGTTTGGCATACAACTGTCTAACCTCTAAGCCGCTGGAAGATGTTACGGGAAAAATATATTTTTCAGTATTGAAGTTTAGTCAGAGCAACTGAGTCAGAATTCATGTTTACAGATGACTTTACAGCTCACTTTCAGTCATGAGGAAGCATGCACAAACTTCTCTAGAAGAAGTGTTTAATCATGGTGAAGTCATTCACTAAGGGTTACTTAAAAGTGCAGTCAGGGACTGCACAGGAAGTCGCATTTGGTTGTGTTTATGTTTATATTAAAATGTATTAGCAGAGGCATTTGTTTGTGTAAAAGTACCAATGGAAACACGCCAGAGAGGTAGCTCACCCCTACCAGTATTTCCAGAGAAATTCCACGCAGGGTTTAGTTTTTGTTTGGGGGACACTGGCTGCCCCCACTTTGTTTGTTTCCAGTTTTTCGTAGCCTGGGCTGCCTACAGACACCGTTTTGTTTGACAGTGTACTCACGGAATGGGCAGCTAGTGGTCATGACGAAATGATTGCTGAATGTGACAAAAAATGCTAGGGGCTTGAAATTGTGTAAAATCACTGAATGCACCTTTAAGTCGGTTTTCAAATGGCTGCATGTTCCTGCATGAGGTAAATATATTGAATTGCATTGGGTAATTTACCTTGCGGAAATTGCAATAAATATCAGAACCTGTAAATGCACTCCAGCAGTATGTGTATAGATAAGCCTCATCTTTATTTACAAATTTATAAACATGTACTTTAATTTGCAGGGGATACAATGCAAAGGGCAACAAGCACCATCAGAGTAACACAGGCTTTATTAAGCTGAATCACACACAACACCCTCTAAACAGGAGGCCCTGCAGACCACTTTATCAAAGCACACTATGATGTCCCACAACCATGATGGGAAACCATATGAGTTCACTTGATATGCCATTACTCCACTAACCCCCGTTATCTTCTCCGCAATAACGTACACTCATAAAAGCACACGCACAAACATGCAAGCACACACGCAAACACAAGCATACACAAACACAGACACACCAGGGTTTCCGTTGTCCGGTAATTACCGGACATTGGTCGGGAAAAAAATGAAATGTCCGACAAAATTAAATCTCTCCGGTCAAATTGTCCGATTGAAATTGGCTAATAATCCCGTCCCCTAACGCAATCTGAATTTGAGAATAAGCCTTAATATGTAAGCCTATATTATACATCCTCTGGCTATGTTTTTTAATGAACAGGCTCTACCGTTTGAAAAGTATGATATTAAACAACACGCATAGCCTATGCTGCATTTCAAATATGAAGCGCACGCTTAAAATGTCCATGTTAAACAACGAACAAATGAGTGAGGCGGTTCAAACATGGCCAGGCCCAGGCAGACTAGCCCATACCTGTCAACACTCCCGTTTTTTAGCAGCTTTGGAGTTTTGGAAGTAGGCTGCAGGCAGCTGGTGGATACATAACTGGCATACGTAAGGTAGCCTAATGGTAAGGTAAAAGCAACGACCGAAATGCAGTGTGGAAACACGTGTATGAAACGTATTAAATATGCAAATATGCAAACACAGATCCGGTATAAACACTGACCCCCCCCCCCCCCCCCCCCCCCGAAAAAAATCTCCCGTTTTTGGAAAGCTAAATGTTGACAGGTAAGGACTAGCTTTAAAAGTTTTTTCAGAGGCCAGACGCGATGGATGATGATAAATTGGTAACGTCTGAAGCCTGTCCAGTCAACTCCACCACCCCCAGCTAAAAAGCAGAAGTGTCGGGTGTAGGCCTCTCGGAATCAGTGACGTTGGAAGTGGAGTTGCGGGGGTGCGGACTAATTAAGAAGCGATAATAGGATATTTGACCAGCATATCTTCAAAGGTCAAAGGTCAAAGTCAGCTTTATTGTCAATTTCTTCACATGTTCCAGACATACAAAGAGATCGAAATTACGTTTCTCACTATCCCACGGTGAAGACAAGACATATTTTACCAATTTAAGTCCACAGACAAACATAACATTCAAGTAAACAAAAAAGTAAGTAAATAAGAGGGCACATATAATAATGAAAAAAATAAGAGCAGCAAAATTTGGTTGAAAATTGTGCATAGACAGTCAATAAAATACTAGTGCAAAGTCAGGCCAATAAAAGGCTTGTGTAGTTCTGTTTGACCTAAGTAAGAAAGAAAGTGACATAGTGGTGCAAGTTATGTAAGAGCAGCAGATGTGTTGTGTTTTCAGGACAACAACAACAAGTTGTAAAGTGTACAAGTGTGCAAGTGTGCAAGTGGAGTAGTGCACGCGGCCATTGTGGGTCCAATGTCCAGGATGTTATGTAGCTGAGGGTGGAGGGGGGAGAGGAGGGAGAGAGTTCAGCATCCTTACAGCTTGGTGTATGAAGCTGTTGGTGAGTCTGGTAGTGCGGGAGCACAGGCTTCTGTACCTCTTCCCAGAGGGCAGTAGATCGAACAGATTGTGAGCGGGGTGACTTGCATCACTCACAATTTTGGTCGCCTTGCGGGTGAGGTGGGTGGTGTAAATGTCCTTCAGGGAGGGGAGTGAAGCACCAATAATCCTTCCAGCTGTGTTCACTATGCGCTGCAGGGCTTTCCTGTTGTATTCAGTGCAGCTTCCGCCCCACACAGCGATACAGCTGGAGAGGATGCTCTCAATGGTGCCTCGGTAGAATGTGGTCATGATGGCTGGTGGAGCACTTGCTCGCCTGAGTTTCCGCAGGAAGTACAGGCGGCGCTGAGCTCTCTTCGCCAGTGATGCAGTGTTGGTGGTCCAGGAGAGGTCTTCGCTGATGTGCACCCCCAGGAATTTGGTGCTGCTCGCTCTCTCCACCACAGCACCGTCGATGGTCAGTGGCAGGTGTTGGGTGTGACCTCTCCGGAAGTCAACAACAATCTCTTTGGTCTTGCTGACGTTCAGCAGGAGGTTGTTGTCCCTGCACCACGTGGTCAGATGGTCGACCTCCAACCTGTATTGGGTCTCGTCGCCCTTGGTGATGAGACCCACCAGAGTTGTGTCGTCATCTTCAAAATGTCCTGAAAAAGAAACCTCTGCCGGTCGAGTGACCGGCACCATTTTTTTCTAGGGGAAACTCGGACACACACACACACATACACACACAAACAAACAAAAACAAGCACACTCACACACAAACACAAAATGTTCACTTAACTCGCCGACCAGTGACCCACTTTGATTTAAATTGGGGGGTGGCATCTGCTGTGAATATGAGGCTATAGGGATTCTAAATGCTGCACAAAAGTACTTTTTTAGCCCGTGGTACAAGGATGGAGTTATTTTGTACCAGTACCACCTTGAATTTCCCCTAGAGATCAATAAAGTATCTATCTATCTATCTATCTATCTATCTATCTATCAGTGCTGTTAGCTTTACAGTAATAATAACTTATAGGGCATTATCCTCATGGCATTCCCTCCAGTAAAAGTGGTAAGCTTTTTGGCGTGCAACTGTCTAACCTTTGACCTCTTGGTGGTTGTTGGGGGGAAATGACACTGACGATAGTTTAGGGCAGAGTGGCTGACTGAGTCAGGATTCAAGTTTACATCTCACTTGTGAAATCAGCTTTTTATGTCATGACAGACCATATATAAACTTCTTTAGTGAAGAGGTATCTAATTACTGTGAAGTCATTCACTTTTAAGGGTTACTTTGGACAGTTGCCAAAATGTCTCTGCGTTTTCCCATACGCAGGCTCAAATGAGGGGTGACATCTGCTCTGCAGTGAATAGGAGGCCCTTGTGATTCAATTCCTCTAAAGTAACACAAAAAAAAATAACTCAGGTTATTTTTAGCCCACACGATAAGAGCAGAGTTATGTTTTACACTTATTTGGAATTCCTGTCTTGAGTCTTGTGCTTTCTTCCTAATCCCGTGCTCTTTTGCTTCCTTGGGTACCTTTCCAGAGGTCGTGGCCTGAAACTGTTTTATTTCTCTGTGCTTATTCCAATTAGACTGAATGCATCACTGTGCAGGTCCACTGCCGGGTCAGACGAGCCCCATCGGTGATGAGAGCCATCAAACATGAAACAGTTTTACGGGAACTGGCCCTCCTCAGCGGACGAAAAAGCCTTTGATTTATGGAGGGGGAAGACAAGCGGAGTGGTGGGGGGGGGGGGGGGGGTCAGTATGTGGGTAACAGAGACATTTGGTTGGCGCCCCGTCTGCCTCGGCCCGTCCTGCTTAGCGCGTGCTGTCGCCTCCAGCTGTGAGGTGTCCAAGGCCCCGAGACGGCGAGAGATGCCAGACGTACCAGACGTCCTGGGGGGGGGGGGGGGGGGGGGGGGGGGGGGGGGGGGGTAGGGGGTGTTTGAACTCCTCATCATATTTATGGAGACTATGGCTCAATGAGCGTCTCGTCACCTCGGCCCCAGTGATTCAAACAGGCATGCATGCCGTGTGCACACACACACACACACACACACACACACACACACACACACACACACACAAATTTTATATACTTTATTTGATTCCACTTTACAAGTCAAGTTACATTAGGAATCAAATCTTCTGAATAATCCAGTAGATTAAAGCAGTTCAGCAATCTATCATGAGTTTTACACACACACATACTCACACACACACACACACACACACACACACATACATAAACAAACACATACGCACACACTGACTCATTCATTTACTGTAGACTCTCCATATGGCGGCAGCTGGGGCTGCGGTGGCAGTAGCAGTGCTGGCTTTACACACACGCACAGCTGATAGGTGAGTGGGCCTGGTTCTGACTGGTTCTGTCTGAATGATTTAGGGTCAGTACTCCCAGTCGTTCCACCCACATTCCCTGTGCACCATCACCAGACAAAAACAGGCTCTGGGTCAGCTCCTGAGCGTGTCACAAAGCAGATCTACTTTACACCTCCTAACATTCCTAAGACCCATAACCCACCACCATCCTCAACACATCATGCAGATGGATCTCAAATAGAGCAATAGATTTCCACTCAAAAGGTCAGTTCTCTGTACACTGAGTTCACTCAAACAATTTAAAGCCTTTATTTGATTTCTCGTGTAGCGGCACTAAACAGTTATAAGGTCGTCAAAACACGGCCTATTTATAGAGCTCGCAGGAACTCTTCCTTGTTAATGCAAGTGAAATTGATTGATTGCTTTGTTAAGAGAAGTTTACATAACTTATCCACTCACAAATAAAGACAGGCTACTCTGGAATGCTATTCTAATCCAGTCTGTGCCAGTTAGGCCAAAGGTATGTGTGTGTGCGTGCGTGCGTGCGTGCGTGTATGCGTTATCATTAGTGTTAATGCATGCCATAACACTTTATCATTCCAATGACCGGTGCTATTCTTGACTATTTGGTACCCTGACTCATGGCTATTTCTATCCCTCTCATCAGAAGAGCGACCAAAACAAGCACACAGGTCTTTCTGCGGAGCTGGTGTCACGGTTTTAAAAATAGACCTTAACTGCTGAGAAACTCATTTCCACTGAGGAGGGGATGCCATCCCAAACAACCCTTCTCATGGGTCTTTTGTGCCCCACACACGCCTGCTGGCATTCTAACAGCTAACAGCCTCATTGCAACCAATCTAGGGACAGCTCCTCTTCCCTCCAAAAACCATCGCTGTCAGGGGCCCCACTGAGAGTGTGACAGGATCTAAACCATATGGATGAGAGGACACACACACACACACACACACACACACACACACACACACACACACACACACACACACACACACACTCAGACCGGGTCGTGCACAATCATATTCCCGCAAGACACCTCACGTCCTCTTTCAGGGGATGACCAAATTTAGACCCATAATAGCACAACTCAGATAGGCAGTCATTGAAGGTGGTGTTTAGGCCCTCTGAGGAAATGACGGGTGGGGGTGTGGGGGGGGGGGTGTAGAGATAGTCGAGTGGACGAATCTTCTCCCTGGACCCTACGTGCTGAAGCTATCAGTGAGTAATTATGATAAGAAGGAATTCAGGCCGAATCATTTTATTCTGGCAGGTCTGACGTCATGGGATTAGAATTGAGAGAGGTTGTTCTCTTTGAACATTGTTTAACTTCCTGTCCTGATACGCAATACAATTCAAGGCATTTATGAGGAATTCAAACATTTAAAGCATTTTAAAAAGCATTTTTTGTCACATTAAAAGCCAAGAAATGATGATTGGTTTGGTAGGTAGCTAGTGGAAAAACTCTGTGAGCATCTATTTGTGTGTGTGTTTGTGTGTATATGAGTGTGTTCCTGTGTATGTATGTGTGTTCATCAGTGTGTGTGTGTGTGTGTATGTGTGTCTGTGTCTGTGTCTGTGTCTGTGTGAGGGTATGACGGCACGTGTGTGCACATGCATGTATGCTATGGCTGTCAGGAGTCTTCAGGTCAAAGCATGTCAGCTTGTGATCTAGGGCATTTATATAGGGCAGTCATCTTGCCTCACCTGCCAACCTGTGATAGACAAACCCCCCACCCTCACTACCATCCCAAGACGCACACACACACACACACACACACACACACACACACACACACACACACACACACACACACACACACACACACACACACACACACACACACACACACATCCCCTCTATCTGTCTCTTTATTACTCTCCGTCCTGCTTTTCTCTTCCCCATGGTTTTTGTATCATTCTCTTTCTCCATCATTCTCTTGCCCTCTCTCTCCCCCATCGACCTCTCCATCTCTCCCTCTCTCTCTCACCCTCCACCCCTCTCTCTCTCTCTCTCTCTCTCTCTCTGTCTTTCTATCTGACCTCACGTGGCGCATTTGAATTGTCTGTGTATCACACGGTGGCATGTGCGAATGTGGAGCAGTGCGGTGGTGGAGGAAGGAGTCAGGTCATACTGATCACGTCTTTCACACCACACTTCATATGTGTGTGTGTGTGTGTGTGTGTGTGTCTGTGTGTGTGTGTGTGTGTGTGTGTGTGTGTGTGTGTGTGTGTGTGTGTATATGTGTGTGTATATGTGTGTGTGTGTGTGTGTGTGTGAGGTTGTGTAAGGAGGAGCCAGGTCATACCGATCACATCTTCTTTCACGGCACGCTTCATATCTGTGCCACCTCGTCTCAAACACACTTATAGACCTGTCTGATACTTCACTTCAAATCACTCACTTACACACACATAAACTCTCTCTCTCTCTCTCTCTCTCACACACACACACACACACACACATTGGGCTTATCTAAGTAGCCAACCTATGTTAAACTTCGACAGTGCCCCAGATTCTGGCTGGCTGAGTCTGTCCCAACTTCAACACTCAGTTCTCACATTCAGTGTAAGCACTATACAGAATTATTCAACATAACTGATATGGGTTCACTCTCTTTCTCTCTCCTCTCCTTTCCACCTCTTTGTCATTTATGGGTCACATATATCATGTTGAACACATACAAAATTATCAATTTTTACAGATAATTATCTCTTATCTCATTTTTTCATCATCTGTATTTTACGTCCATTTGTAGTAGATGAACACTTGCTTGGCATGTGGATACAAAGAGGGAAATACTGGTCAGGGAGCTGTTTTCCTTTTAGACTTGACTGCCCTCTGTTGTTTAGTATGAGTCATTGCAACTCACCTCATCAGTTACATTTTTCTGACCCTGGACTGGACTCCACCAGCTGTCATTAAAAAAGCAGATAAATTAGGGTCAGCTTGCAATCATATTAAAAAAGAAAAAGGAAGAAATGTAGGCTTGCAGTAGAGGTGTGGACATTTCACCCCCCTGGTATTGCCAGTTTTCGCCTACTCCATGTTGCCCTCTTGATTCTATTTTGGATGTCTTCCCACGGCACAAAACAACTCCAAAATGTATTAAAACTTTTTTGAGGTGAAACATATTATTACTGTAACCCGACATTCATCCCTCTCGTGGTCGCTTTAGCCTCTCCAAGAGGCTACTGGGAGAACACTGGAGACAAAGAGGGAGTCTGACTATCACTCTTTTATTTATTATTACTGAGAATTGAGATTCTGGAGCCATGTGATTACACTTATTGCCTCAGGCAGCAGCACACTTCCAGACGCTGGAGTCATCCAGATGAGGGATTTGAGAGACCTCTGAGAGCATTGCTGGCTGATGGAGCACTGAGTACCGATGCCCATGGACAGCACGCATGTCTGAAATGTTATACTCTCTCCCCGCAAAGCGCAGCGAGTGAGCAACTTTTGTTTTTCTGGCAAAGATGCCGACATCTTTCAGGGACAGGAAATACATCTGGTCTCCCAGCAGCACAAAATAGAGGAAGCAATAAAGCTGTTTGAGTTATTTTGTTGAGGAAAGCAAACGTATTTCTAATACAGTACAATGACCCATTAGGAATACTGTGCCTGTTTCTGTGAGGGGGGGGGGGGGTTGGGGGGGACAAAGAATCTAGTGTGGACCGCTGCTGCAGTGGAAATGAAAGGATGAAACAGGATGTAGAGGGAAATTCACCCGTGATTATTACAAGTAATTATTCACAGTGGAGGCACAACGAGCAAGGGTTACCATGGTGACTCTGCAACCCGCAGGTGTCTCGTGTAGTTGCAAGCTTGCCGTCAAGCGTCAACGGAAACATGACCTCTGCCAATATGTTGTTCCACTCAACGGCACTTGGGCCATGCCATGCCAAGTCCACCCCTCAACCAAAATACCTGATCTGAGGTCAGGTCACAGCTATCCGTAGTTCTTCTCATGTATTCAGTAGAACATTAGGTAGAGGAAACAGGTGATGCTTATCACTGATATAGACGTGCATGTCTGAAACAGCTGAGGAACATAAGAACTTTAGGCTTTTCATTACACATCATATGTGAGTGAGTATGTCTGTGTATGCTGCATGTCATCTAACTGACCTAACTTACATAAGTGCACGCGCGCACACATACACACACACACACACACACACCCACACATACACATACACACACAGACACACACACACACGTGGCCTTTGTTGATTATGCACACACTCACACACTGTTGCATGTGCTAGGGACACACACTCTGACACATACACAAACACAGACATGGAGACAGGCTGAACACACATGCAGCTGAACACATAGACTCCCTGGAGAAGCCGTTTATCTTAGTGACACACACACACACACACACACACACACACACACACACACACACATACACACACACACACACACACACACATGCTTTGACAGACCAGAATATGTCTGCAGCTAAGCAAATAAAGGCAACATTGCAGAATCTGTCAGCAGCATTCAGATTATCCACACACAGGCAGACATCAGATTTTCAGTCCAATTGAGGCGGTGAAATGTAGGCCATTTCAAATGAGCCGCAATCACCATTTTCAAAACCATCTCATTTCCTGCTCCACAGACAGCAGATAAAGACATTCTCACTGCAGACAGAGGGAATGGCAGACAGTTACTCCTCAGTATTGTTTCTGCCAAGATTTGGATTGTGTTTTTGAACTATAGCTCAACTGAAAACAGATATGCAGACTAGTTGACCCTTTTGTCAGACAACTCCAGGTTAGGTGAGGTAAAAACATGGCTGGATCTGTGTCTTTTGTGAACACTGGACACTACCACCTCCGCAGTAGTAAAGATGCGATCAAGCCTCACACTTGACCTTAATGGTCACCTGAAGCTTGATATCGCCTCTGCCCCTCACCCACTGCCTCCCACACCCCCATATACATAAAAGAACAACGCTCCCTCTGTTGAAACAGTCATGGATGTTTTTCCGTCGCCCTGACATCCGACCGGCTGTGCCCGCTGACCGTGAAGTTTGTCTGGGGGTCGGAGCTGTACAGGTCCTGGTCTCCCAGTGGACAACAGCCTTGTCGCCCCCACCACCCCATGCACCCCCCCTCACTACACCATTCGGAGGGAAAATATTTTCCTTCCTTCTCCTGCCAGGGGGGATTCTGGGTAGGAGGAAGGCATTTGGGTAGGTGAAGGATCTGGGCTTGCCGAAGCGCAATGGTGTTGTTATAGGGGCCCTCTGTGCGACTGATGATATACATGCAATGTGTCGGCCGTGACGGCTCCCCGCGGGATTAAGACATTACCATGTTCAAGTTCAAACGCGGTCGAGGCGTATTTCAGGTCCACGGAAAGAGCAGAAATAAGCTGATGCAGACCTAGCAGTCCCAGGTGTGGTTTCATCAATAGCCATAGGTAGTTTATAGGCATTTATTCAAGGCTTCAAAATGCAGTTAGAGTGGCAGTATGACAGAATAACCTAAAAAACACTGTTACATTGCGTCCTGATGAATAGGTGGTCATGGTCGAGGTTAGTGGAACAATTACTGGAGTAGCTGAGACTAAGCTTGCAGCCATTCATTGCCAAGCTGAAACACATGGAAAAGAGGAGCTTTTGTGTCTTTCTATTTCTGAGTGACTAATGCTTGTCTGCGCCGCTAGCCAGCTCTTTACAGACTTCTGGTAAGGCCTTGTGACTCATTCCATCTAAACCGTCTTTTCTGCTGATGAGGATGCAGAGGAGATTGTGGCGCAGTAAAGTTCACACAGCCTCGCTGTGCTGTGCATGCCAACATTGATGCCAACGTAAACTCACGTCTGACACAGAAAATGACCCTATTTTAAATCCGCCCCCCAAAAATATGCCTCGCCACTGCTTTTGCTAGAGCAGAATATTCATTAAAGTGTCAGGCCCTGCCGACTGCTCGGCCAACAATTTTCAGAGATTTGACAGCGGCCATATAATGTAATATATATTTAAGCGTATAGTGGATGTATAGTTGCTGGGCCTGTATTTATGGCTGTGGTCTGAGTCAGTGGGTGAAGGGGAGCAGCACAGTCTGGAAATCCTTGGTGCACAAGTTAGGGTCGGAGTAGGATCAAACACACAGGTTTATGGCTGGGGCTGGAGTGAATGAGTGTGTGCGTGTGTTTATGTTTCTGTGTGTGCATATGTGTGAGTGTGGGCTGCATGTGTGTGTGTGTGTGTGTGTGTGTGTGTGTGTGTGTGTTTCGTGTGCATGCATGTGTTTATGTTTGTGAGTGTGCATAATGTGTGACTGTGTGCGGCACGTGTGTGTGTGTGTGTGTGTGTGTGTGTGTGTGTGTGTGTGTGTGTGTGTGTGTGTGTGTGTGTGTTTGTGTGTGTGTGTGTGTGTGTGTGTGTGATTTGCCAGAGGTGGCAGGAGTGTGGGCTCTTAAATGTCACCGAGCTCCATATGCTGCAGCTGGCCTGCTAGAGGTTCCTCCACCCAGACGAATGAGTTTAACAGGAGGGGTGGAGCCGGGCTGTGTGTCCAGCATGGGCTCTCCTGGGGGGAACCTGCACAGTGTGTGCACACGGCACCGATTTATAGCTCTGCCTTAAACCCCAGAGTAAGGATGTGCACTTGTGGAGGTAACTGTGTGTGTGTGTGTGTGTGTGTGTGTGTGTGTGTGTGTGTGTGTGTGTGTTTGTGTGTGTGTGAATGTGTGCATGTTGTGGCATATGTACTTGCACAAATGCACATGTGCATATATTCATGTATTATGTACATGAATTAGTCAGAGATGTATTAGCGTGTAAGTAAGGCTGTGTGTGGAGCCCAGACGTTTACACTTTTTCCCATTTTCCACTTCTAATCCTGCTCACAGATGTTAGCCAGCACTGTCTGACTTTATTGTTCCCCGAGTCTCCGTCACCCACACCCACTCGGCCTCTCCACCCGTACCCTGCCTCAACCAAAAGCCCCCATGGGAACATGTGCACCCGCCTCAACGCACCCCCTCCCCACCCCCCCCCACCCCCCCACACACACACACACACACACACCAACAACCCTGCCCTCCAGCAATTTGCCTGAAACCAAACGCTGTCTGTCACATCCTAAGCCCTGAGCCATGAGGCAATTCCAGAGAGGAGGAGACTACCGATGAGGAAACAAATCCTAATTATGAACACACGCTCTTCAGTGCAAATCCTGCCGGTGTCGTTTAGAGGCCTACTGCACGCACCGCTGCTTTCTCCTTTGTAACCCGGGGCATGTCTGGTTCTGTGTCTTACAGTTATGGCTATGCTGAAAGGCTACTGCAGGGTGCAGAGGCACTAAAGTCAGTCCCTGGCACATTAAACGCCATATGCAGTGAAATCCTTTCATAAACGTGTGTGGATGAAATGAGAGGAGATTTGTAAAGTGTGAGGAAGAGAGTGTGGACCAAAGAGTGGAGTTCGATGTCTATGTTCTTGCAGACATGGGGTCTGTGTTGTTTTTTTTATGCCAGTGGTTACTGCAAGATGGATTGATCTGAGGGCCCGCTTATGGGGAATGTAGGACTCGCATCTGATGTCTGCGTCTGGGGAGTCCATTCTGATTTGTGTGGATAAAGACTGCCATCAAGTGGACTGGTGAGGAACTGCCACATCTGTTTCCAGAAAGAGCCATGAGATAAGTGCTCTGCTAGCGATCTCCACACATGCTCTGGCATCCAACACAAATAAAGGCCGGCTCCTCTACAAACACTGCAGCCTAGAGGAAATAGAGTTACTGGAATACTTCTCCAGATGAGATGGGTTCTCTCTCTTTCTGTGGTGTGTGTGTGTGTGTGTGTGTGTGTGTGTGTGTGTGTGTGAAAGAGAGTGAAAGAGAAAGTACACACAGTCATGAGCTGTTTATTTCCTCTCCTTATGTTCCCTTCCTTTTCTTCCTTTCTCTCTCTCTCTCTCTCTCTCTCTTTCTCTCTCTCTCTTTCTCTCTCTGTCTCTCTCCTCTCTCTGTCCCCTTTGCTGTGGTTTCCCAGATCAAAGCCCAAGAGCTTTAGGCCCCAAGAAGAGCCCAAGTCACATTATACATTTAATACATTCTGTTCTCACAGCTCAGCTCTGTCGTTGAGAGACAGGGACAAACAGAACCACAGAGTCATGCACAAGACCACAGATCTGACACAAGCTCCATAAAACGCCATATGGAACTTAGCATTGAGGCTACATGCTTTTTGTACACTGCCTGTCTGGTAGATGCACAGATCTGTCATTTCCACAGACAAATGAAATAGGCCCATATGAGGTTGGACATGATGGGTTTCCATGTATTGTGCTTAATCTGGCCATCATGTCACCATCACTGTTAAAAGACATATTACAGAACTCAAAGGAAAACCACAAAAACAGTGACTGTTGTAACATTTTGAATTGAGTGCAGTGTCGCTTATTTATAACCTACAAAACAGCATTTTAACAATCTCACCCCAATTGTATTTTCTTCAATCAAACAATCCTTTGTTTCTCAGGCTTTAAAATGTCAGCAACTTCTCGTAAAGGCTTCAGGATCCCTGTTTTGCAGGGATGGTTGTTCTGTAGGATTGTGATTAATTACAGTGTTACTCTGTGTGTGTGTGTGTGTGTGTGTGTGTGTGTGTGTGTGTGTGTGTGTGTGTACCTATGTAACTTATGTAACAAGAACAAAATATATGTAAATGCACCGACCTTGACATGCAAATATGGAAATAATATATCGTTATGTAAATGTAATACATGCAGAACGTCCAGAAAAGTGAAAGAGTTGAAAAAAGAGACAGAGAGAGAGGGAGAGAGAGAAATCTCACAGCTGCTCAATAAAATTGGTTTAGATGCAGGCCTTAGACTGCACGTCCTAGGAGGCCAAGCCACATCTGCAAAACAACTTCCATTTATTTGATATGACATGGCCTCTTAAGATGATCCCAGGTCCCTCCATTCGATTACTCCACTTCAATCTCTTTTTAACGACAGCCATCTCTTCC
>NC_055968.1:14055588-14063088 GCF_018492685.1 Alosa sapidissima | reverse complement strand
GAGGGAGGGGAGGACACTCTGATGGAGTGTGTCCTCCCGAAGGACGGTCGTCCATGACTAATGGCTCTCGCAGGAGGTCCCTGTTCCCATCCACGCCACCCTAGGGAACCAGAGGTGGGGGGAGGGGGGGGTTTGGGTTGGTTTCTTCTGCGGGTTCTTCAGTTCCCTCCCCGGCGTCACTGACCACCACTCACACACCTGGGTAAACACTCAGCAGGCCCGGTCTGCACAGAGAGGCTTTTCGACCGCCACCAAGCCTCTCACAGCCCTGACCGCTAGGCTGCTGCAGCCAGGGCTTCAGTCAAAGCACTGTTGGCCTCTGGTCAGGGCGAGCAGCAGGCTTTCCAGGGGTTTCGTTTAGCTTTCGCAAAAAGGATCTTGGCCCCACACTGAGCCGGATAAAACTGTGATTCACTGTGGGAATGTGGCTGGAATGCCTGGACTTGAGCCGCTACCTCCTGGGATGTGAATGCAGGAGTCTATTTCCTGGTGTGGTGTGTGTGTGTGTGTGTGTGTGTGTGTGTGTGTGTGTGTGTGTGTGTGTGTGTGTGTGTGGACGTGGGGTGTTCTATGAAAGTGCCTCAGAGGAGTCATTTAGAACACAAACAGACCGGTAGAAGAGAAAGATTGTGCTGAGGCACTCATGCATAAGAAACAGAAGGAGCCTGTACAGTGTTAGTCAGTTTGTGGTTGGAGTGCTTACCTCTCTCTCTCTCTCTCTCTCTCTCTCTCTCTCTCTCTCTCTCTCTCTTTCTCTCTCTCTCTCTCTCTCTCTTGCAGTGGGTGTGCAGTTGCCTCATGCATAGAGGGAGAGATGCTGCATATGCCACGTGGCAGACTTTGCCAACTCGGCATTAAACAGCAAGTATTGCCTGCTAACTTGTGCAAAGCCTTTATGATATTGTTGATATTGTTTAAAAATCAACAACTAATAATAGAGATCCAAAACCATGCCAGAGTATGACAATTAAATTACTCTGGACTGCAGAAAAGTCATGGCATGGTAAAGATAACGCATTCATCAACTTACAAAACAGACTGCACAAGAAACAACACAAGAAAAAGAATTTGATAGACCAAAGAGAGTGCTATCAGCAGATCCTGAAGCCTTGGAACCTTGGAGTGATAATTAGACAAGCTTAATCAGTCTGTGTTAATTAGTCAGTGATGATCAGCGCATCTGAGTGAGCTTTTCACACTAAGCTGGCAGTGCCACTGGGAGGGGACTAATCAGCCCAGAAATGCACCAGCAATTCCCTTTACGGCTTAGATGCATTCTTGCATGAATCAATGCACGAGCAGAAACTGATAACATCTCACTTGATTGCCATCTTGCCTCTATGTTTCCTCATCTGGTAATGCATGTGTGTGCGTACATCCATATGTAGGCCAGTAGTCTTTACTCAAGCTGGATGCACGTTCATATTCATGCCCCTATATAGTAGGCTTTGTGTTCTTCTTCATCTATTCGTCCACTGTCTCTCCCACACACACACACACACACACACACACACACACACACACACACACACACACCATTAGATGGATCTCCAGCTCATTTGGGCAACAAGAACACACTCAAGTACCCACCCAGTTCTAATCTCAGAAGTATGCGCACACGCACACACACGCGCACACACACACACACACACACACACACACACACACACACACACACACTCACACACTGTTTCCAGCCCATTATTTTCAGATAAACATGACTTCTAAAGCATCCATAAATCAACAGTGCCATCTAGTGGTGCATTGGCTCTTTGGTTCTTTTGGGGACGTAGCCAAGTCTGTGAGCGATTATGCATCTATCCGTATTGGCTGTCATATATTACAATGTGATTAAGCTCATCACCAAATTATACCACTTACTTTAATGCACATTGATTTCTGTTCATTGGGTGCCAGAGAGCGAACTAATGATCCACAGATGTTGAATGTAGTTACTTGAGAAGAGTAATTCAATTAAATGTTGTGTGGGAGGAATTCGAGATGTAGTTGCAGAGAACACTTATTCCCTAAATACAAAGCATCCCTACTTGGATTTTATAGGGAACTCTAATGTGTTTGCATGTTGGATGTGGAGGGTAATTCGTCACAAATCAATTCTCAGCATGCGTGCCAACTGTTTATGGGGAGTAGTCTCCTCATTCTCATTTGAGTAAAATAATTACTCATAAAATCGCTTGTTAACTCATTTAGAAACTAATCGTGGGAATTGGTAGAAACATAAACCAGTGACCCCACAACACAGTCTCAGTCTGTGCTGCCAGTGCTTCTGGTTTGTACAGCACTTCAGTCAGAAATAAAATAGAAATAAAAATAAAAATCCACTAATAACACGGGCTGTCATAAGTCCAGATCCTTGGACATGTCACCATGGTGAAGTCACTAAATATAACATCCAGGCCTGGTTCTTTAAGGACACTGCACAGGCTGCAGCTTTCTTTTCTTCTGAGAAAATTATAAGAAGTTATGAATACATAATGGGCCTGCATGTAACGGTCGCTGCTGCTGTGTAATTTTCCCGTCTGCCTCGGCCTCGAGGTCGGCCATAATTGTGGTATCTCACAGGGCCTGGCTCTGGCTCTGGCGTGAGGCCATGGCAACCGTGGCGCGCTGTTTTGATTCACTCTTATTTGGTCAGTCACACAGGCCTTCTGTAAACAACAAATCTAGTGTGCGGCTATAACATGAAGAGTGTGAGAGAGCCAGTGCTGGAAACTCATAGGACTGGAGAGACTAATGACTAAAGACTTCTGTAACAGTCAGCAACAGAAGCAGATCTGGCCCTGATCTTTAACAGTCAAGCCAAAGCAGTGCTAGAATCAGGTGTTGACTGGGATCACTGCGCTGCATGATCTTGACAATGTATTCCACACCTGAAAATTATGCTCCCATGTGTGTGACACTATGCAGATTTCCACATGTTAAATTTCCCAAATACCATAAGCATTCCCAGCCATGTCCAACACATTAACCTTCACATTAGCCTTTTTTGGCCTCGGACGGTGGATCATTCATCACCAGAAATGAATAAGACATGGTGAGGACAGACCTGTTTTCTAAGTTATGCACTCAGCCACAAGCAGTTATGAATTTTTAAAATTCAGTTGTTGTATCACAGTGACCTCTAGAGGCCAAAGTGAAGCTTTATATGTTCTATACAGTAGTTTGTTTAAACAAAGATATAGCAAAAACTGTAGTTTAAAAACCAGATTTATTCCTGTAATAGAGGTCCATCATAATTATTGAAACAAAGGCACAATAATAAACAATACCAAATGTCATAATTCTGAAATCAACAGCATCTTTCTTGATGTTGTACTGAAAACAAAACTGTAAACAGTAGCCTATTCTTGCATCATAAACTGATAATACATAGACTATTATGAACTCATTAACTGCAGAAACACAAAACTGTAGTTAATCATATAATCCAGTTGTTTTCTTAGCTCTATGACCTATTTGGTTGAAAGACCCATGAAGATATAGTAGATATTACAAAATATAAAAAATCAGCAAAAACAATTTACCTAGTCAATCAAACAATTCATGATTCAAATGGTAAGACAGGTCTTACACAAGACATGAAAGAAAGTGATGACCTAAACAAGTAACATGTGTCAAGTAGCTCAAGTTCTGTAAGTAGCACCTGTGCACAACCAAGAAATCCCTTGTGCCATCTCAACAAAACTGAATCTGAGGTTATATGCATCCTTATGTTATTGAGAGAAAAGCGGCTGAGGACAAATTTATTATCAATGCATACAAATTTCTATTTGACCCAAACACCCAAACTATATCTTTCAGAATTCAGAATTCAAACATATCTTTATAGATTTCAGAAAAGTGCTACTGTGCAGGTTTTACTTAACTAAAAAAAAAACTATAAAATTGACTGTAAAATACAATTTGAAGCACCATTCCTTGAGATTAATACTGTGAATAAACTACACACGAGACAGATTAAAATGATGAAAACATGCAAACACCCTAATAATCTATAGCACTCTGAAAAGTTTGTTATGAAATACACCTCATCGTAGAAGGAGATTAATATTAAAAATATCTAATCAAGATAATAAGTACAGCATTTGCTTTGGTCAGATTTCTCACAAAAATCTTACTATAAAAATCTAAACTATAAAACACACACATGGGCTGAATGCAGATTTCTTTAGTCACTTCAACAAAATGATAACATTTAAGTCTGTGTCAAGGGAAAGCTGGAGATCAAGTCCGGGTTTTACAGGCGACTGATGGTAAGACGTTCAGGCGAGAGACTACGGTTGAACATCTGGGACACAGAGATAGATAGACAGAGAGAGAGAGAGAGAGAGAGAGAGAGAGAGAGAGAGAGAGAGAGAGAGAGAGAGAGCAATAGAGAGAGATGGACAGTCAGTTTAAGTATATTCCCCTGAAATATCTAAATGGATAATCCAGAGAGATATAAATTGCTGTTCTACATAATTCTGCCAACTATAGTCTGGCCTAATCTGGGTCTAGTGTAAGTCCATTACAGGACTGATGATTGCCATGCCAAAAGTTCAGTACTCACCCTCATCCCCCGAGAGGATTGCATAGGTGTAGCAGTGAGACAGAAAAAAGAGCTTAGCTAATGGTATACACATTTCATTAAGGTCTTCAATGTCTTTTCAGTTAATTGAACTCTTCAATGGGCTTGTTGGAAAGAATAGCACCATAAAACACGTTGAAGGCAAGGCAAAATGAAGACATTAGGATTTTAAATGTTTTTTGTATGTCCTGACTTATGGCTGTCACTGTCCATGTCACAGCACAGAGTGTTGAGTTCATAGTTTCTCAGTCGTCATAGAAACTTACAAGTGTGCGAGTGGGGCTTCCGGAACGAGAGCGCACAGGACTAGAGCTCCTACTTCTGCTCCTCCACTTTGATAGAGACCACAGAACACAGAACACAGACGAACACAGAACACAGAAGAACACAGAACACAGACGAACACAAAACACAGAAGAACACAGAACATAGAAGAAGAACACAGAATGTTGGGGAACAGAACACAGAACATAGAACACAGAAGTTAGTTCCACCTGTTAGTTCCACCTGAACTGATCTTTCTTCTTATACTGACTGACAAGACAGGAGCTTCCATTTTGGAACGGCATCCTCTGATGGCTATAAATGGAGTAAAGCTGCTGACAGAAAGTCGTTGGCTTCACGTCTGAATAAAGACCAAGACTATTAGGATGACATGAAATTCTACTTGCTCAAGCCTAACTTTTCTGTTCGCTCTGCCTTTGGGATAACTATGACTGCCCGCTGCTAGCCGTTACCAGAGCTGACTTTACCAGAGCGCCTCTCCGGGTTACGGCCTCCCCCTTCACGATGACGGCGTCGTCCTCCACCAGGGCTGGCCACACGTGGTACACCACTAGGGGAGCGGTGAACTCCGAGTCATAACTACGCCGATACCTGAGATAGGAATAGAGAGGAGGGAGGAGGGAGGGGTCACTCTTATCTGCTGCAGGTCTATTATGCTTACAGTAATTACTCAGCTGATGAGTCTAGGGAATGTCTAACAACACAGGTGGGGGCTGGGTGTGTATGTGTACATGTATGTGGACTACGAGTGAGTGTGTGTATAAGTTTGTGTATTTGTGTAAACCTGACAACCTGGAGACAGGTTTACAAACTATTTGGGGGTTATGTTGTGGCCAGTGTCTGTGTGTGTGTGTGTGTGAGTGTGTGTGTGTGTGTGTGTGTGTGTGTGTGTGTGTGTGTGTGTGTGTGTGTGTGTGTGTGTGTGTGTGTGTGTCTGTATGTATGTGTGTGTGTGTGTGTGTCTGGTCCCTCTCACTTGATGTCATTGTACAGCTCTCCGTCTGTGCTGAAGGCCAGGTCCAGTGGTGGGTCCAGTGTCTGCATGGCGAAGGCTATCCTGCACGTCTCCCTGATGAAGCTGCTGATCAGCACAAAGTCTACCTCCGCTGGGAAGGAGATCCGTGGGTTCACATTCATAGCGTTGATCACGTCCTGCACAAACACATAAACAAGTGTAATTCACATGGAACAGACCACCTTTGACCATCAGCCAGGTATCTAGAAGTATTTTGGTTGTAGTAAGAATAAATCACTTTCTTCAAAGCAACAGTAACAAAAACCTTTAAAGTCATGGAAACAAATCGAGTATCTGCACTTTACATTATGTACTTTAAAGGAGTTATGCCATTCAATTATTTTATAACATGAAATGAGAGTCTGCAAGAAGTCTGCAAGATGTTTTTTAATGACTACTTAAAAAAGTGGATTCCTGCAGCATAGCCCCTTTACAATTTTGCACTACTCAGAGTGTCCAGGAGAGTCAGAGGATTACACTTACATTGACACTGGCTTGGACGTCATAGAGGTCAAGGTTTCGGACAATATAATCCATCACTGCATCTTCAAGGGTCTCTGGCCCAAAGTGGGAAGGACCCAGAGTCTTCCGTACGCGTAGCTTAAACTGCCTGAACGCCAGCTTAGCAGCCTGAAATGACTCCTGTAATGACAACGCAAAGGTCAGTCAGCACTGCAGTATAAACATGCTATCTGGGCATCAGGTCACAGTAAGATCATACAACAGGTCCGTGGCAAGTCCAGGACAGCGAGTGTCATGTTAACCAAATGATTCCAATCTGTTATGTTTGCACAGAGCAAACACTGTTTACTAAAGCAATCCATTCTCACACACTATCACCTTACATAAATAGCAACCATGGTGAGTTTAAGCTGCAAACACACACATCATTCACGCCTCTCTCTAACCCTACAGGCCTTTTTCTGTCACCACCAGTGACTTCATATACTCTCAGTCGTCATATGAGCTTCAAATTGTGCACATAGGGTTCAAAGATGACTCTTTTGTTCCGGAACCTACTATCCCTCTCGGCAACGCTCCATCATTCTGGCATTAGCAGCTTTAGCAGCAGCAGCATCGTACCACGGCAGCGATGAAGATGATCCTCTGGACAGTCTCCAGGTCGTCGATGTAGCGACGCAGCAAGCTCTGGGCCTCCAGACGCTCGGTGGCATACAGGTCGCTGAAGCGCGACACCAGCCGGGCGTGGCGGGCTGAGTTGGTGAGCTGGGCGCGTGTGGGGGACTCGCTCCTCAGAGGGCTGCTAGCACGACTGCAGCGGGGGAGAGGACTCGGAGAGCGACTCCTTACCAGCCTGGACACGGACAGAATGATATATAGAGGCAAAGAAAAAGAAAAGAAATGAATGAATGAATGAATGAATGAATGAATGAATGAATGAATGAATGAATGAAGGAAGGTCAACCCAAAACTGAGGGTGCCAAACTTAGCTGATTGTGATGTAGCTGTTAGCTGATATGTGTGTGTGTGTGTGTGTGTGTGTGTGTGTGTGTGTGTGTGTGTGTGTGTGTGCATACTTGTGAGATCAGAACTGGGCAGGTGCTATGTGTGTGTGTGTTGAAGGGGTGGGGTGGGGGTATATGTGTGTGTG
>NC_055968.1:13933088-14053088 GCF_018492685.1 Alosa sapidissima | reverse complement strand
CTGTATAAATCATATACTGTATATGCAATACACACCATATATACAATAACCTAACATATAAGCAATTTTAACAAAGACAATCTCATATCTTGATGGAGTTTAGAGCTTACATACCAAACATAAATTTCACAAATCTCTCCATCTTGAACTTTGTCATTGGTTTAGTCATAACATCAGCCACCATATCAACTGTAGGACAATATTCAATTATCACTTTGCCATCATTAACTGCAGAACGAACAAAATGATACCTTATATCAATGTGCTTGCACCTCTGGCGGCACACTGGATCTTTTGATAAGGCTATTGTACCTTGATTATCCTCAAAAATCTTCACTGGTGCATATTGACAATCATTTTCTATTCCATTCATCAACTGTACAAGATACAAACTCTCTTGGGTGGTCGCAGCCAGCGCCATATATTCAGCTTCACATGTTGATAAAGCAACTGTGGCCTGTTTCTTAGATTTCCAAGAAATTAGTGGACCATCATTAGTTAAACTAAAGCAATATCCTGTAATGCTTCGTCTGTCAGTCAAATCGGCTCCCCAATCTGAATCACTATATGCCACAAGTTTTAGATCTGTCTCACTTTTCCTGTAGCATAACTCATGGTCAATTGTGCCTTTCAGGTACCTCATCACATGCTTAGCTGTTACCCAGTGTTGTTCATTTGGTTCTGACAAATGCTGTGATAGCTTACTCACAACAAAGCTTAAATCAGGCCTAGTACAGATCATTATGTAAATCAAGCTTCCTACAACCTCCCTGTATGTTCTGGGATCAACAGGGTCAGCATCACTGTTGTATTCTAGCTTCTGTTCACATGGGGTTGACCTTGGATTACAATCAGACATGCCAAATCTTTCTAGTACCTTGGATATGTACTTCTTTTGACTCATCTTTACAACTCCTTCTTTCTGATCAAAATCAATGCCTAGGAAGTGTTTCAGCTTTCCAAGATCTTTCATTTTAAATTTCATAGCAAGTGTCTTCTTCACATCATTCAACAAATCATCATTACTAGCAGCAATAATTAAATCATCAACCCATATTACCACTATTGCTCTTTCTTTTCCGATTTGTTTACTGTAGACACAGTGATCTGCAGGGTTTTGCACAAAATCGCTCTTCATCAAATAATCACTCAGCATTTTGTTCCAGTTTCTACCGGACTGCTTCAGACCATACAGTGATCTATTTAGTCTACAGACTAATTTTCCTCCTGTCTTGGATTGCACTTCAAATCCTTCTGGTTGCTCTATATACACTTCACAATCAATAGGAGCATGCAGATATGCTGTCTTGACATCCATCTGATGCAGGTCTAGATCATACTGTGCGGCCATCTGCATAAGTGCACGTATTGATGTCAGATTTGCAGTTGGAGAAAAAGTCTCCTTGTAATCTATGCCCATCACTTGATTGTAACCTTTAGCAACATATCTAGCCTTGTAAGTTTCTGACTGATCTGCATTAGTTTTTACTGCATAGACCCATCTACCTCCTACTTCATGTTTACCTTCTGGTAGTGTAGTCAGTGTGAATGTATTATTCTCTCTAAGAGAATCAATTTCCTCTTTCATAGCATTAGCCCAAATATCTGCCTTGGTTGAGCTCATAGCTTCCTTGAAAGTTTGTGGTACATCACACATTCTGTAACAATAGTCAATAGTAATTGACACCTGATCTTTTGACTTTACTTCAGTAATGTACTCAGAGAGGTACTGTGGGGTTCTCCTATCTCTTTTCGGGTAGCGAGGCTCATTTCCCTCAATCTGAGTAGTATCATGGCTATCAGAAGTTTCCTGATATACCTCTGTCTGCCCTTGACTCTCATTGGTTACATCTGCACTTGATCTGCGGTCCACATATCTCTTCCCAAGAAAATCATCATCCAATATCATTGGGTCTGTCTGAGTTTCTCTCTCAACTATGTTCTTTGTGAGAAACTTTACAAGTCTGTGTTTCATAACTTTCTTTGTGTCAGGGTAGTACACTAGATATGCAGGGCTATTTTTATCATATCCTACAAAAACTCCCTTATCACATCGTGAGTCCAACTTCTTCCTGTCATGTTTGTATGCATAGCACACAGATCCAAAAACTCTCATTCTAGCTAGGTTAGGCTTCTTGCCCGTCAGCATATAACATGGAGTTTGCTTTGTTCTGCCATTAAAGCATCGGTTGCGTATCACTGCAGCTGTCATTACAGCATACGTCCACAACTCTTTTGGTAAGTTACTCTCAATCAACATGCATCTCGCCATATCAAATAGTGTGCGCCAATTCCTCTCAGCCGTGCCATTTTGATGTGGCGAGTATGGTGCTGAGGACTCATGTCTTATGCTATTCCTGTTAAGCAAGGTCTGAAACTCTTGTCCTGTGAACTCAGTGCCATTGTCAGACCTAATGCACTTCACATTCCCATAAGGCGCTACATCTGCTAGAAATCTCTCTGTAGCCTTCACTGTATCACTCTTAGCTTTCAGGAAATACACAAATACTGTACCTGAGTAGTCATCTGTAAAAGCTAGAGAATATCTGAATCCATCTTTTGCTATGGGGTCTATAGGACCGGCCAAATCTGTGTGTACAAGTTCAAGTGCTGCTTTTGCTCTTGTATCTGGTTCTCTGTTCCTGCTCTGAACAAATTTACCTTGTGTACATATCTCACAATTTAGTTTAGATTTATCAATTTTACCCTTAATCTCCATTCCCTCTACGACATTCTGCAATCTGGAAACGTCATCATAGTTACAATGCCCAAGTATTTCGTGCCAAGTTTGGATATCATAACAGCCGTTACAAAAATCCCCATTATCATCACCTTCATCACTTACAGTATTCAAGTAATAAAGTCTATTATGTTCTTTAATATCAAACTTGGTACCGCTCTTGTGGATGAGTTCATCATGGCCTTGTTGGAACTTGATTGAAGCTCCGTTGGCTGTCGCTGCTTTTACTGAAAAAATGTCCTGTGGATAAGACGGGATGTACAGCGCATTCATCAGCTTGGCCTTCACTCTTTTTCTTTCGCGGTTCACCAGGCTCACCTCCGCGTCACCCCTCTTGAGCGCCACGCCGCTTTCTCTGGTGCCGTCGGCCAACTCGATGAAGTGCTTCTCTGGCTGGAACTTCTCGTCAAACTTTTTAAACTTTCCGATGTCCGTGATTATGTGCGACGTTGCTCCCGTGTCGACCATCAGTCCTTTCTGTTTCAATCCGTTTAGCTGGATGTCGCTTGCCTTGAAAGCATATTCGTGTTCATTACTTTCTTCATCAGCTACTTGTTTTACGTTGTCTCTTCTCTTACGCCTGCAAGCTGTTTCGGAGTGTGTGGAGCTCTTGCAGTACCCGCACCATTGTGCTTGCCTTTTCTGCCGTTCGTTCGGACATGCCCGGGCCTTGTGTCCCTTCAGACCGCAGTTGAAGCATACAACATCAGGGCCTACCGTCTTCTCTCTCCCTCTCCATTCAGGGGTCGAGGCACTCACTTTCATCACGTTGTCATCAGAGCTAGCACGAAACTTCTCAGTGTCCTCAAAACTTCTTAGCTTGGTCTTAAACTCTGCAAAAGCTAAATGTTCATCGCCCTGTGTAACGTGGATAACGAATGGCTTAAATGACTCTGGTAATCCCTTCAGAATCATGGCAATCAAAAGTCCATCACTCAGCCTCTCTTCAGCATTTCGCAATGCTGTAATGGCTGATTCTGCCCGAATAATGTAGTCCGTAACAGTCTCATTTGCAGTCTTTTGCAAGGACGTTAACTCTGTGTACAAGCTAATCACTCTGGGTTTTCCTTTACCTGCGTAATAGTTCCGCAATATCTGGAGAGCTTTTCTCCCATTGTCCGTTGCATCTCTCATGACAAGGGAAAGGCTTTTGTCATCCAAAAACTGAATCAATTCGGCATATACCTCCTCATTTTTCTTTCTGTCGTTCTCGACATAATCCTCCTCCTCGTTGTCAGAATCGGGCTCGTTCAGTATAGTGTCTTTCAGCCCCAGCAGACTCAAGTGACCTAAGAACTTTGTCTCCCATAACTCATATTTTTTCTCATCTCCGTCAAAGCACAATCTATACCACCGGCTTCCTACATCACGCCTGGGCCCATAACCTGTTGGCGCAGCCATATTCGTTGTGTGTAGTAAACTGGTTATATCATGTACGGAGGCAATCACTGCTCACATCGGTTTTTAGGCCGGAAAAGAAAAAGACTTTATTTGTGCACCAGTATTTATACAAATCATTACGCACAACGTACGTACAACGTATGACGTATGAGGTCACTGTTAACATAGATACACCATGTCAAACATTACTCCAATACAAGTGAAAATTGCTATGTCAGATATTTTTCCTAAGTCAAGTCAAGTCAAGTCACTTTTATTTATATAGCGCTTTTATATGCACAACCCATGAGTGCAACCCATGGCGCTCAATGTATTGTAATGTAATGTTTATTTGATCATTAGGGTATACCTCCTTTGGTTGGTCATAGGACTTGAACAGACCTTTAGTTCCTTACATCCAACAAAAACAATACCTATTTTCATTATTTACTGTTCAAATGGATGCAATAATATAATTCAACTCATTATTCATTATCTGTTCACAAATTTACGCAAAACATTTTCACCGCCGAATACAAAACCAGATAACTCAATTATGAGTAGCTTATTTATCGTTTCATGATGTAGGCTAAAGATCTAGCTATGTGGTAAATGTCAGGTGATTGTCTAATTTCACTCCAACTTCACAATGGCCATGGAGGATAGCCTGGTTACCACCAGACCACTTCTCAAATCTCAATTGCTAACAGGTTCATCTGGGTTCTCCCAGGCTACATGGAGGATGTTCTGATGAAGAATCTATACTGTCAGCATCATTACCACAGCCAAGTTGAAATAGAAAAAATGAACTTCAAGATGGTCTATCGCATCATTGCATTTAAAGAATCACTTCAAATGTGCTTGAAAGTAAGGAGTACTTAATGCTCATATTCATATAAAAAATATGAATACTCAAGTAAAGTACACACACTCAAAAATCATACTTAAGTACAGTAATCAAGTAAATGTACTTAGTTACTGTCCACCCCTGCACACACACACACACACACACACACACACACACACACAACTTAAGTACAGTAATCAAGTAAATGTACTTAGTTACTGTCCACCCCTGCACACACACACACACACACACACTTACCTGAATGAGGTTAAGGCTGGTGTCCGGAGAAACGGAGGAGGATGCCATGGTAAAACAGGTACCAAGCCAAGGCAGCAACCGAGTTTTGAGAGTTTCCACGCCTGCATAATGCCCACCTGAAAAAGGGAACATGATTTTAGTCATCAGAGGAGCATCTTATAGCAAAACCAAGCACTTTAAAACCTTTATTTCCCAGCCTGTTTTAACAGAATAAACACACAGAATCTATTTCAGATGGGTAGTGTGAAGTCTACAGGGTTGGGTAGTAACGGATTACATGTAATTCAGGGACATATTTATTGAAGTAATCTAAAAGTAATCCTAAAGTAATCAAATTATGTTACATGTTTTTGGTAATCCAACTGATTACGTTACTGATTACAAAAATTGCCATGTAATTTGTAGTCAGTAATGGATTACATTTCAAAGTAATTTGACCCAACCCTGGAAGTCTAACACAATCTTCATAGTCCTCCATACAACTGAATAGGTACTCAACCTATTTGGAATACGATACACAGAAAAAGAAAACCTACTGTATCCAGAAGTCTTCTGAGCTATACAATAGCCATTACAATAAAATCATGTAAAACATGTCTTTTTTTATAGTGTGTTAGTACCGTAGTTACAATACCAAACATTTACTCAAGTGGAGGTCTTATCTAACACTCCAACAGGGAAGGTAACCAGGTGACCAAGTTTGATTTATGGTTCACTGATGGTCTTTTAAGGTCATTGTAAAACTTAGGGCTATTGAGAGGACATGAAAAACAGTGTTGACTAGGTCAGAAAACAGGACCATACCAGTACAGTAGACCATACACTACAATAGACAAATTATCTACAGGAGGAAGATAATCAATATTAGCAGTCACTCCTTTTGCCTAAGAAACGTGCTGGACGGAACATGCAGAGAGAGCACATTTAATATACAGTGCAGAACTTCTGACAATACCCTCTCTTGCAGTTTGGTTGAGTATTGAAAAGAGTTGGCCCTGGATTTTGGAAGTGAGTTCCACCAGCTCACAGCACCGATTCAGGTTTTGGTCGCATGAGATCACCTGAAAGGAGTAAGACATTGAAGTTGGCTTTCTTGGCTTTACAACTTATCATTTACTGGATTGAGCAACCTATTGTTTGTGGTAGGCTATATTAACATGTAGGCCTTTACATGTGTAAAGTATAGTGAATGCACCATTAGTGGCATGACAGGTGCCTGACTAATTCACATGTAATGTGGTGTGAAATGTGATGAAACATGAGTAGCCGCAGAGACAGAAACATTTGTTTGTTTTAATGAAAAAAACTCACAACTAGGCTACTTTCAAAATGCTCCGCTCACTAAATACATGGGGGCGTGCCTTGTGCACAACACTACATCCCCAGGATAGCCTAGAATGGCTGAGTGGTCGCCCTGACAACCGGCGTCCGTAGTAACCAAACTTTGTCAAATGTATGCATAAAACAAGCGAACTCGAATGATTTGATACAATGCATTGCAAACATTGTTTGCACTGTGTTCCATATCCTGTTAGGATTCTGTGCGGTAACTTAATGGATACAAGCAGACGGAACTATGGTCTACATAAACTAAACAGTTCCACTCAGAAATGCTTGCCATTTTATTTGGTTGAGCACCTATGTAACACTTCATACATTCCTGAAAGTCTTAGACAGCCATCCTGTACCAGTAAAGTTAAATTAACATGAGCCAATGCAGGACTAGCCTATATCGGATAGCCTCACTGATTTAAGCAAGAGCATGCGTAAATAATTTATGATTTCGCTAACTTACATGATAGTCTTTGTACCACGACTCTAATTTCTGTTGCAGAAGGCTGAAGGATGATGAGTTCACCAGCCTCCGTAGACTGTCTGCCATGTCCGTTTTATTCACTCCTAATCCAGCAAAAGGTTTCCTGATCGTCCCCACTTGCTGTAACAAGCCTTTGTTAATCCGGCGCGAGTGCGCCCCTGACAGGCGCGCGCTCTGTATTTATAGGCTACACCTCGTAAAATAAGAAAAGAGAAAAGTTCCTGCCCTTGACGTTCTTTCGATGCTAGGGACGCTGAGCTCCATCAGTTGTAGCAACGCCGACGCTTAATGGCCGAGAGCAGAGCACATTATTGTGAAAAGCTCACTGAGCACGCCGCAGGTGCTTTGCTCCATTGTGACCGTTTACCTGCGCCAGGTCAGGTGCTGACGATGCCTCTGTGATGTAAACGAGACTGTTGAAATGTCATACTGGGACACACACCACGTTACACATAGGTGTTCGGTGTCAATGGCTGAAGGGGTTGACCACCCTGTGATGGAACTGTGCCCTAATTAGTTGTTTATTTCATATTTTAAGAAATACAATTAAACACCAAATGAAACATAACCTACTTCTATGTAGGTCTAAACATCACATTAACTATATTTACGATAAAGCATCTGCTTACTGCTCTGTGGTTTACAAAACATGATTATCTGCAATGGAATAATTACCATGGACTGCAATTATGTTGGTGTAGTACGCAAGGGAACATGTATGACAAAAGTGCTCAAACTGTCCATCACTATCCGATAAGATAAGCATTTTGTTGGTTAAAACAAATTAGATTTAGATAGATAGATAGATAGATAGATAGATAGATAGATACTTTATTGATCCCCGAGGGGAAATTCAGGGGGGTCTCAGTAGCATACAGACATTACACACAACATGCACTTACAGCAGAAATGGTAAATATAAGTATAAGTATAAACATATAACCAAACTCCACTGTACAATAGAGACAGTAGGAGATAAGAAAAACTAACAAAACTAAATACTAAATATACTATATAAATAAATGTAAAAAATCCAGTGTGCTTGAGGGTGATCAAGCATGAGACGCTTGTAGTGACAGGGCCTGTAGTTCTGTGTGCATGGTGAGGTGCTCAAGAGAGTGAGTGTCATGGTGAAGGTGCAAAAAGTAGTCCAACAGTAGTCCTTTAGTTATGTGTGCAAGGTAAGGTGCTCAAGAGAGTGAGTGTCATGGTGAAGGTGCAAAAAGTAGTCCATTAGTCCAACAGTGCAACAGTGCAATAATAAGGTCTAGAGACCAGCATAAATAATATGGACAATATGCTCATTTGTCCTACTCATTGCCCACCCTGGTGGTTCACAGAGTACAGCCCGTTTGTATCAATGGACATCCTTTATTTGGAATTTCCTTTTTAGGAGCCTCATTGTAATATCCCGGTTGGCTCATTTTAGAAGGGAATGGACCATTTTTCATTGTGGAAACTGCATGATTTTAGTCGATTTCGCTAATGATTTCTGTAATTTTGCATAGGCCTACTCCTTGTAATGTAAAGTTTTAGAATTCCACTATTCGACTACCATGCTATCACTGAAGTTGAACTTGGCCACGGTATAATAGCCTGCGCTTTGGTAAAATGGTTTCTTCCGAGAGCTATTCTAAGCTGTCAAACGCTGCAGAGAGAGGGAGGGTCAACATGGCGTCCGAGCAGGTCTGTTTTGGAAGCGATGTACCATTTTCTTTGTATCGTTTGACTATTATATGGTTTCTAATAGTTTAATAGGGGCTTCATCAAATGTTTTTCAACACGGAAAGTCTTTTTATTTTTGAATGTGTTTAGGTTTGCTTTATTGTATGGAAAACGGAATGCGCCAGTCTTGCTTATGTTTTGCGCCGCCTATGGAAAAAATGAGTAGCCTAGTATAATTTGTGGCACTCACGACTACGTTGTCCGCTATAGAAGATTTGATTTCATAATAAGGTGTTAAGCCCATATATGTTTCAAATGACTTTCTGCTACGGTTGATGCGTCAAGAGAAGTATTGGTGTGATTTATTTTTAGGCATGTTTAGAGACAGTGACGAGTGCTTCAGATATTTCTATGCATTCCTGAGGGAAGCAGTATCCCAGCAGAGTGCACAACAGACTAGTCCATAAATTGTCTCGTAAGGATGTGTGTTATTGGCTTCTGAATTTTAGATCATTATTATCAGGCTTATGTCGTTTAGTCCTCTACTGCAAATTGGCTCCTCTGACAAACAAAATGTCTATTTTGCTTCGTTTTTTTGCTATCACAATATCTTGACATTGGAGTTGTGCAGATCAGATGTTTGGATGGATATTGTTTTGTTAGCAGTGTTTTGTTTAATTCATCAATTAAACAAAACATTGTCTGGCAATTTTAAGAGAATAGGCGACTAATGGTTCAACATGGTTTCCAATGAATAAGCTTATTATAGTAACATTGAGTGCCATAACATAATAGCCTGTTACCGTAATAGACTACCATGATGACATTTAAAGGTTAGGTTTAAGCCCTTTACTTTATTCATAATACAAAACACATGACAGCTTGTGTTGTGATTTAGTTTCAATGTATGTCTGTTGCAGCAGTTACAAAATTGTAACGCTTAATCTATTCTGTGTGTTAATGGTTTTGTTCTGTCCTGAAGGAGAGCTCCAATGGACCGGTGAAGCGGTCAATGAGGGAGAAGGCCATTGAGCGCCGCACCGCCAACAAGGAGCACAACAGCAACTTCAAGGCCGGCTATGTGCCCATCGAAGAGGAGCGTCTGCACAAGACAGGGCTGCGGGGACGCAAGGGCAACATGGCCATTTGCATCATTGTCCTGCTCTTCCTGCTGGCTCTCATCAACCTCATAGTAAGTCCTGTGTGTGTATTAAGAGCTTATTACAGTCCTGTCCCAGGGTAGGATTGATGTCAAAGTTTAAATTGTGGGAATGACACTTTTGATTCTCTCCCTGTCTCGTCTTTACCGCTCTTTCTGATCCAATACACATTGATTACTTTGGGAAATACAAAAATATCAATATGTTAATACTCTTCTTTATTTATTTACTACTCTCTCTCTCTCTCTCTGATGTGTTGAATGCGTCCAGATTACTTTGGTGATCTGGACAGTCATTCGTATAGGCCCTAATGGCTGTGATAGCATGGAGTTCCATGAGAGTGGTCTGCTGCGTTTCAAGCAGAAGGCAGATATGGGTATAGTGCACCCTCTTCAGAAGAGCACAGTGGGTGGCAGGAAGGACCAAGACCTGATCATCACTGGCAACAATAACCCGGTAACCACACAACTACACACACACACACACACACACACAAACAAACAAACATTCTTTCTCCCATGTACACTATAGTGGAATGCCTGCTGAATGCATTATGTGCGTCTAATCGAATGTTTAATGTTAATCTGTGAGTGTGCTTTTGTCTTTGTCTATGTGTGTGTCTATGCTTGTTTTGTGTGTGTGGGTGCGTGGGTGCATGTGTGTGTGTGTGTGTGTGTGTGGGTGGGTGTGGGTGCGTGTGTGTGTGTGTGTGTGTGTGTGTGTGTGTGAGAATGTGTGCTACAGGTAGTGTTTGAGCAAGGAAACACCAAGTTGAGTGTTGAAAAGGAGAAGACATCCATCACCAGTGACCTTGGAGTGTCCTTCACTGACCCCCGGACCCAGACCACGTTCTTTAGCACTGACTATGACAGACACGAGTTCCACCTGCCCAAAGGTGTAAAAGTGCTTAGTGTCAAAAAGGCTTCAACAGAAAGGGTAAGTACCATACAAGAATCTCCAAGTAAGCATCAAAGGTTTGTTTTTGTCCTTGCTAAGTGATTTCCTGTGGTGGCACTTCCACCATTAAATGTTTTAAAACTGTGTTTTAAAACTATAAACTTTGGCTTATGATAAATCATTTATTGATGTCTCTCTTGATTTCTCAGATAACCAGCAATGCATCATCTGACCTGACCATTAAAGGAGATGGCAAGGCCATAGTCCGTGGTAACGAGGGAGTATACATCATGGGGAAGACTGTGGAGTTCCGGATAGGGGGAGACGTGGAACTGAAGGCTGTGAGTTGAGAAACTATTGGATCGTTTGGAGCTTTGTGCAATTTCATTGTGAGTTTCCGCATTCCGCCACACCCTCAGTGGCAGTGCCATAAAATAGAACTGCCTGTCCGGCAGCGTGCTTCAGTCCAGAGATGCACTCATTCTCAAGTCAAGTCAAGCCAACTCTGTCAAGTATTGCCATCATGTTTGTTATACAGTCTTGTCTTTTGATTACTTGTGAATGGGATGACATTGAGAGTATTCCAATTTTCAGTATTCAATACTGTGTCAGGAAACAAGTACCTGCAGGAGAAGAAATGTGAATTAGATGTACTGCATAGCATAGTGGGTTTCGACAGTGAGTTAAGAGATATAGCAATTCATAAATTGCAGTGGTTGTCATGGATGGAATTTCACAAAACCTGATGTGGTTGTCATGGATGGAATTTCACAAAACTTGATGTGGTTGTCATGATGATCCTAATCAAATTGGGTTCAGAATATCTCACCACAAGATATTGGTGACTGAACCACCATGTTTTTGCATTTACGCTTTTTACTTGATTATGAGTTGGGTTGTTGTGGATCTGTGAGACCAACGTAGCACAAACATTTCACCATCTTTGGCACAACAGTTTTCTAATTACTCTGCAAAAACTGCTATTTTTAGCCTACCTGGCGTTAATAGGGCCCAGTGCCGAGGGGTGGTGGCCCCAGGGGCCTAAAGCTTCTATTCCTTATCAGCCTAGTGGGGCTGCATGCCTACCAAATTGCATTTGCCCCGTTCTGCTGGTGTCCCATGAATCGTCTACCAAAAATGACTGAAATAGGCTAGCACCGTGGTGGTCATAGTAATGTCCTGATGCAGACATTAAGGGCCGTTCACTCCAAGAACGATAACTATAATGATAACTATAAAAAAATATTGTTCTCGTTAATATGAATGACAACGTTCACACATAAACTATAATGATAACGACATGAAGAATGATATCGTTGGGGATCACTATTTGATTTTGAGAACGATAAAAAGCTGACAGCCAATCACAATCCATCAAATTTTAGCCATCACATTCATCAACACAAGGAGAGACTTTCCTTATCATTGGTCAACGTGGACGCTTTTATCATTATAGTTATAGTTATCGTTCCTGGTGTGAACGGCCCTTTAGTCTGTATGTCTGTCTGTCAGTCTGTCAGTCTGACATGTCCTAAGCTGAATCCCTCTCACTTCTTTTTCCCTGCAGGACAACAGCATTGTGCTCAACGGCTCTGTCATGTTTGCCTCCACTCTCATGCCAAAGTCCTCAGCGAAGGGGGAACTCTACTTTGACGAGAACATGATAAGGTATAAGCTGTGCATGTGTGCAGATGGCACACTGTTCCAGGTCCAGGTCAAGTACCGCAACATGGGCTGCGCAACGTCCGACAACCCCTGTGGAATGGCTCACTAAGAGAGAGAGAGAGAGAGAGAGAGAAAATCAGGGAGTGAAAGAGAAAGAAAAAATGGACTGCAACTACCGTTCCACCCAGTCAGCTAACATGGGAATTCATATCAGGTCATACCTATATTCATGCCCCCCATCCATTTACCCTCATGCACACACGAGAGTAAAACAGAAAGAAAAAAACATGCTGATTAGAGTACCATGTTTAACAAGTAAATTAATAACGTTACACATTATTTTGTGCCATGCAGTATTTTGGCCAAAGATTACTCACTGCTTTAGCTTTGTTTCAGTGCCACTATTTTGTATCGATTTTTGAAACACTACCATGGTTTTTACCCACATGTATTATTATCCTGTCCAAAGTTTACAAGAGTAGAGAGGTGAAAATGAAAATGAAAATGAAGGGATTAATGTAATACTTTTCTAATGTTCCAATGCAGTATTACAGATGCGTCACATCACTTGCCTCCCATCCTATCTGTCCGCACACGCCCAGACACATACCTGAACTGATACTAATACATATCTGTTACACCTACGTTGCTTATCAACCATTTTATGGGCTCATGTACATAACTGCTGGCAGCTTTGTGTGGTGTATAATCCCAAGTTTGGATTTGTAGGAATTCACTTTGTTGTGGTGGTACCGCAAAATGGTCACAGCTAATGAGTGATGTTTTCATGGGAATGATGTTGATTTAGAAATTTGTACAACCAGTAATATCTGTCACTCACTGATTATTCAGCACAGCTGGTTTGCTGTTACACATTCAGTTTATACAGTACCTCTCTGAAGAGGCCTTTCTATATTATTCCTGTTTTGTTTTTAGTTTTTGGCCTGAAAAGGCAATGATATTTATCAGCAGTCTCCCTAAACTGGACATGTCTGAAAAGTTCCACTCACAATGCCTCTCTTTCTTATCACTACTGTCCATGCTAGTCGTGCCAAATATATGTACTTGTGTGTCAGTGTGGTGAAGGAGGTTTCAAGAACCCTTGTCCAGGAGCTTTCCTGAGGTAATCTAGGGTGTTATGATAAATACAATGTTACTGTAAACTCTTTAAAACGGCATCACTACATCAAGAGATGGTTGATTTGTTGTTAGTCTTGTTGTTGATTTGTTGTGTTTTGTACCGTCTAGGATTATTTTCACTAAAAAGCAACCACTCATCTCATTTCGCCTTACGCTGCAAAAATCAGGAACATGCACTGCGTTATTCTATATATTACACTACAACAAAATCTGTTATTTTTGAGAAACGGTCAGTGCACAGAAAGGAGTGTGCTTATTTTTAATATCTTTTGATAAGATTAATGTAGGAAAAAAAGAGTGGTGTGATATTTTGTGCAATATACCATTTACCGTTATGGGTTTTGATGGCGTTGTTTCATGTGTGGTATTTATTTGAGTTGTCTTTGATTTGACTTGAATAAAACAGAATTAAACCACAAAAGCAGATATTGTCTTTTTTTTTCATGAATGTATTTTTTTCTTTTTCATATTTCAGTCTCTGAACAATAATACAACTTTCAACAAGTGGTCCTGTAAGACATTAACTTGGGCAAGGCAAATAGTTATAGAAATCCTGTCTAGGCATAGGTGTGTGTGTGTGTGTGTGTGTGTGTGAGTTATAGGGAGTGTGTCCTCTGTGCATGTACGCATGTCTCAGGTGCTACCCTTTTCCTCCAGACTTTGATCTTAAGCAGACTGTGTCCAAAGATACTCCCTGTAACATAAAGTGCTGTGTAGAAAAATTCTGAGGCAAGTCACAAGACTAACAATACCTTGGTTCCACTGGCTGGTAAGTCATCTTTACGCTGAAATAGTTTTTTTTTGTAATTTTTTTTTTATAATAGCCTATGTTTTATTTATTTTATTAGTGACTAAACAATCAAGCTGTATTGAAATAATTGTAATATGCATTCCTTATGTGTATGGGATAACAAAACACATAAGACTAACAATTTGGACATTGCATATGAGTAACAAGATTTCCTTTGAAGTTAGCTGGCTCTGTATTACAGTACAGACTGTATTACATTTCTCTAGCACTAGGGCTTTCATTTGTAGAGTGCTTCATTTTATGGATTTCTTCTTAGATGTTGTGTGTAATAGATTCAGATTGATTGTGAATTGTTGTTTTCATCTGAACACAGTGTAAACAATCACCTGCGTGGAGTGTCTTTTCCCCCGATGATGGCCGTAGCCTAACCATCTAGGTTTAAATAGTAAAGGAAAATTCCGGTATTTAGCACTTTGAGTCCCTTTTCTGGTTTGTTTTGGATGAACTAGAGTGGTGGACAGGTATAATGTAGGCTATACTGTAGGCTACTCAAACATGTCCTAAAACAACCCTTAACGTTCGTTTTCAAAACTGTGCAACTCACCGAGTGGTTAGTGGTGTTCGTTGATTATTAAAAGCAAATATATCGGCGCAATGTATGATTTCCAGCCGTATTATTTGCTATTGTGGAACTATTTATTCAGACACCTCACAACCGCGTAGAAACTTCCGCTCAATATTTGAACCTGAACCTGAACCATGAGTCTTCCAACAGAAATCAATGGGATTTTACAAAATGCCAAATAAAACACGACAGAAACTGTATTTCGCTACGCTACTTATTTTGGAACATCAACGAACACCACTAACCACTCGGTGAGTTGCACAGTTTTGAAAACCAACGTTATGTCTGTTGGCAGCCACTCTGAGTAGTCAAAGGCAATTTAAAACGAGTCAGAAAGGTCGAGACAGGACCAATCGTCAAAATTTCGGTGTCCACCACTCTAGTTCATCCAAAACAAACCAGAAAAGGGACTCAAAGTGCTAAATACCGGAATTTTCCTTTAACAATGTGAAACCGGAATAGTAAACACGCAGGGGTTAATCCATGAATGAGGATCTTATCTTTACGTTGTTGTTGATAGTGTATCTGTGTCTGTGTGTGTGTGTGTGTATGTGTGTGTAGGGTGGGCAGTTATGTCCTTGACCAAGGCAGTGTTCTGCACTGCAGTGCTACTTCTCCTCCACTGTGTGGCGCTCTCCACCTGCTCCTCATCCTCCACCTGCCCCCTGGCTTGCCTCTGCGAGAGGGGTCCCCACATAAACTGTTCCTCTCTCGACCTGCGAGAACTGCCTCAACATATCCCAGAGACTGTCACAACCCTCAACCTATCCCACAATGCCTTGCGCTCCCTGCCGCCCCTGTGGCCTGGCCGTAGAGGTCTGGGGGGGCTACGGTACCTGTGGCTGGACTATAACAAGATGGAGACACTGTCTCTGTGCGTGAGAAAAAATTGGGTGGGGCTGAAGACCTCAGCCAGAGAGAGGTGTGTGTCCTGGGCCCCGGCTCTCGAGGAGCTTTACGCTGAGAGAAACCAAATGCATCAGATCCCTAAGGGTAAGTTTAAAAATACTTGCACAGAATGCACACACACACACACACACACACACACACACACACACACACACAAACACACACATCCACGGCATGCCTACACATAGCACTTGACAGTAGATGATGATTACAATTAGCATGTAGACTCCACAGGTTTATCAGAACTAACTGGATAAATAAATAAAAATGTCCTAAATAAAGTATCGCCGCCGGCAGAGTACCAAAACAAAGAAAAAAGGGTTTTCAAAAAAGGCACAATCCTCAGTGGAGGTCTTATTATAGAGGGTATAATTCTTTGTGCCTGTTTTTGCAGTAGTAGCCTAAACCATAATCAGACCTCTGTAACCTAGCCCCAAGGCAGGGAAGAGGGCATTTTGGATGTAATTTGCATCTCAGCATAAACCCAGCATATTAACACGTGCCCCTGACCACAACATGACTGAAACAGAAGCATGTACACACACACACACATTCCAGAGATAAATGATTGCCGTCCGTCATATTTTTGAACTTTGCTCTGAAATTATACAGGCACCATTAAGCACACTATCACCCTAAAGCAGGGTCAGTGTTCAGCCAATCAGGGTGCAAATGGCATTCCTGTACCTCATGACAAGTCATGACATAATATTTTATGAAAATGGATGAGTTATAAATGTGATGCATTATATAATGGATATTTTCCACACATTTTGGACATTTAGCCATAAGATGATATGCATTACCCTGCTATTTGTGTGCATGTTAGGCTTTGCAATATAAATGTGCATTACAAGTTTAGAGATATTTGTCTAAAGTATAGCAATGGCAATTTATCAATATATTTTCATCCATAAGTGGGAAGACCAATGGCATTAGGTAGACCTTTGATACAGCATACAGTAATAAACAATGTGTGAGAGGTTTCTGAAGGCTTTCTTGCTGCTGTTTATGTTGTGGTGTGAGGACCAGCTGAGGGGTTTCATGCGTAATCCTAGTGTCTAAGATGGCCGTTCATTTGTTATTCTGCTCACATATGCTGCTAGGGCCTGCCCTCATTAGCCTAGCGCCCACAATGCCTCACTTCACACCCCACAACACAAGCTAAAGGAGCAAGCGACAGACACATGGACTCTCTTTTAAATGCTATCGGACATAACTGGAACTTGTTCTCTATAATCAGCAGAACTTGCATGAGCTGCAAATAAATGCAAATAAATTTGATCAATTCAGTAATGTTTTCATGTGTTGTTTTTTTTATGTGACAATAAATCATGTATTGATGTCTTACAATACATGAATAGCTCTGGTATATTTACAACATTCTGTTTTGTCCGAAGAGGGTTTCAGAAAAATGTTTATGAAAAGACAAGCAGAATCCCCAATTTGAGATATGGTGGCATCTAAAATTTCCCTCAGGATGAATAAAGTATCTACCGTATCTATCTATCTATCTATCTATCTATCTATTTATCTATCTATCTAGCTATCTATCTATCTATCTATCACTGCACTTATGTTGCCAGTATGTGTTATGCAAGTGTAGTTCAGGGATTGTAGATAAAGACCAGCAGAGGGTGTCCAATAACCAGTTGGGAATGGCCTTAAATGAATCAATCACATTTCCAAACAGAGAACAATAGAATACATTTCCAAATGCAATATTATATACCACTGCCTTCACGGCCTGCCTTCATCTCCTCAGGATTAGGGGGAAGCGCCAACTTACGAGTGCTTCAGCTATCCCATAACAAGATCCCTACACTTGGCATGTCTGACTTTGAGGGATGTGGACACCTGAGAGGAGTTCACCTGCAGGGCAATCTCATCAGGACTATCCACCCCCTGGCATTCAAAGACTTGCAGGAGCTCCAGGTAACGCAGTGTACATTCTTAAGGGAAGTTACAGAACATAAATTATGGGTAACACTTTATGGTAAGTGTACATGAATTATCATGAATTATCAAGTGTACATAATTATCACAAATTCGTGAAAATGCATTACTGTACTTCATTCCTTTATGAATCATCTGGAATTGACATGAGTTCATTGTCTCTCATTCATGACCTCATGAACAACACATCAACTAAAGCATTAGGTACTGGTGGGTACATCATTATGATTTATGATTTTTTAAGCATGATCATCATGATTACATGAATTTAATCTTAATTGCTCATGAGTTTCTCAACTAAAGTGGTGAATAATGACATGTGTTCAGAGAACTGCAAAGTCGAAAATCAGAATTTGAACAGTGGTGACCATATTTTTGGCAGAAAAATAAATAATCATGTAGCCTGGGTTTTCCCATGCTGCCTTACACGCGCGATTTTATTCACGCTGCTGGGTAGCCTGGATTCCATGGAGCAAATTTTCGCCTCAGTTAGGGGACCAATCACAGAACAGAGGGAGGGCTGCAAGACGATGACGACACACCGAAGCCGTTATGAGCTACGTACAGACGCATTTGATAGACATTTGTAGCGCCCAATAAACGGCTCTGGGCATTCGTAAATCACGTTTTTAAATAGCCTACAAGAAAATGAATGTCTAGTTCCCAGACCCCATCTAAATGAGATGAGGTCTGACGTTAGCCAGGCTAATAATCATGATCATGCTTAATAAAACTTAATTCATAAGGGTGTTCCCACCATGCTTTAGGTGATGTGCTGTTCATGTGATATTAAGATATGAAGTTATACATAAATCATGACTTGGTCTCCACCCAAACCGACATGGAGACAGGGCAAACGAGGGGGTGGAATTGCCTCTATTCTCTCAAACAAATAGGCCTAGGCTATAGCTGCACTAGAGTCAACTTTGGCGAATTCGCTTCCTTTGAGTAGGCTATATTGCCCTCACTCTGAAGGCTGACCCAGCTGTACTTCTATTGACCTACCGCCCTCCTAAACTTTGGACTGGCTTTCTCGACTAGTTTTCTGAACATATGTCGCTCATCATCACTAGCTATGATCCAGGGGCGCAGGAGATATTTTGAAAGTGAGGGGGACCAAATTGTGAACACAAACCCATTGTCAGACACCAAACAGGACGAGGACCACAAAAGCGTCACGTTCAAAAGTTTATTTAAGGGTTGGGGGTTAAGGGGGTTTCAGGGGTTCCGGGGGGGGTACAGGAGTTCCCAGAGTCTGCGTGTGTGTGTTCCCCCAGTAGCCGAACAGCGATGGCAGGAGCTGGATGATCCGGGAAGTCCTGGGGGAAACACACACACAACAGCAATTGAAACGAAGCAGCAGTACAGTCAAGGACTAGGCGGTATTCGTAGAAGAGGGACGGAAGGCAGGTCAAGATTACCGGGGCTGGAGAACACAGAAGTAGTCGAGCGGGTCTGGGATCACAGGCAAAGAGTCAGAGGCGTTTTCCAAAACAGGCAGGTAACTGGTGCTGGTTGCAGACGATCTGACAAGTGTGGACTGAAAAGCAAGGCTTTATATACAGGGCATGATGAGTGGTGAATGCAGTGCAGCTGGTAGGTAACGAGGGTGAGGCAGAGCAGAGCAGAGCAGGAACAGGTGGAGGTCAGACTTCAATCAGCGTGTGTACCAGGCAGAGAGAGAGCTCATGACAGAACCCCCCCCCTAAGGGACGGCCCCAGAAGTCCCCAAGAGTGACACCACGTCGGGAGGGCGGAGGGGAGCCGGTGGAGGGCTAGAATTCTTCCGAGCGGTCCGAGTGAACCTCCTCATCCTCGGAGGGAGCTGGAGGGTCGTGGACAGAAGACGGGACAGGTACCGGGTCAGGGTCAGGCACAGGACAGGCCGGGCGGGCAGGACGGTTAGGGACCCCTCTGGGGCGGCCCCTACGGATTGCAGGTTGATCAGGATGCAGACGGTGGAAGTCGGCGATGAGTGTCCGGTCCACAATCCGACTGGCTGGCACCCAGGTTCTCTCCTCAGGTCCATAGCCCTCCCAGTCGACGAGATACTGGAGGCCCCTACCTCGCCGTCTGGACCGAAGCAGGCGTCGAACGGTGTACACCAGCCCACCGTCAACGAGGCGAGGAGGAGGAGGAGGAAGCGGCACGGGGACCAGCGGGCTTTCATGCGTCGGCTTGACTTTCGAAACATGGAAAGTAGGGTGCACCCTCATGGAGGTTGGCAACTGGAGCCGGACTGCGGTTGGGCTGATGACCCTCTGGATAGGGAACGGGCCGAGGAATCGAGGTGCCAGTTTACGCGATTCCACCCGCAGTGGGAGATCCTTGGCTGACAGCCACACCTTCTGGCCAACACGGTAGGCGGGTGCCGGCGATCTTCGGCGGTTAGCCCCAGTGGCATAGCTGACAGCTGACTTGAGTAGCGTGGCACGAGCTTGTGACCAGGTACGACGGCAACGGCGGGCATAGGCGAGGGCAGACGGGCAGGACACATCTCCTTCCTGGCTGGGGAACAGGGGGGGCTGGTAGCCATACACACACTGGAAAGGTGACATACCAGTGGCAGAGCAGGTGAGGGAGTTGTGAGCATACTCTATCCACATCAGTTGTTGTGCCCAAGCCTGGGGTTTGCGAGAAACCATGCACCGCAGCGCCTTCTCCAGCTCCTGGTTTGCCCGCTCGGATTGACCATTGGACTGGGGGTGGAACCCAGAGGTGAGACTCACTGTGGCCCCTAGAAGACGGCAGAACTCCTTCCAGAATGTAGAGGTGAATTGCGGGCCTCGGTCAGAGACAACATCCCTGGGCAGCCCGTGTAGACGGAAGACATGATCAAGAACAGCCTGGGCAGTCTCTCTGGCAGATGGCAGTTTAGGGAGGGGAATGAAGTGTGCCATCTTGCTGAACCGGTCAACCACAGTGAGAATGACCGTCATCCCACCTGATGGTGGGAGGCCAGTTACAAAGTCCAAGGAGACGTGGGACCAGGGTCGTGTGGGCACAGGCAAGGGCTGGAGTAAACCAGCGGGGGGCCGAGTGGAGGACTTGTTCTGATTGCAGGTGGGGCAGGCACGGACAAATTCTCGGACATCCCTTCTCAAAGAAGACCACCAGAAGCGCTGGGCAAGGAGATGGCAGGTGCGGGCGGAGCCCGGGTGGCAGGCAAGGCGGGAGTTGTGTCCCCACTGTATGACCCGGGACCTCAAATTCTCTGGGACGAAGAGACGACCGTCTGGGCATGCACTGGGACTGGGATGGTCACGGAGGGCCTCTTGAATTTCCTCCTCGATATCCCAGGTCAGGGCAGCTACGACGCAGGGATCGGGCAGAATTGATGCAGGTTCCTGGGAAGGGGCGTCATCCTTATGAAACTGACGGGAGAGAGCGTCCGGCTTGGTGTTCCGAGAACCTGGGCGGTATGACAGGGTGAAGTTGAATCTGGTGAAAAACAAGGCCCAGCGGGACTGTCTGGGGTTAAGACGTTTGGCATTGCGGATGTATTCGAGGTTTTTGTGATCGGTCCAGACCAGGAATGGAACTGTGGACCCCTCCAGCCAGTGACGCCACTCCTCCAGGGCAAGCTTGACAGCCAACAGCTCACGGTTTCCAACATCATAATTGCGCTCTGCAGGTGAAAGCCGGCGAGAGAAAAATGCACAGGGGTGCAACTTGTTGTCCTCCTCTGCCCGTTGAGAGAGTATGGCCCCGACTCCCACGTCTGAGGCATCCACCTCGACAACGAACTGCCGGTCTGAATCCGGCATCTGGAGGATGGGGGCAGTGGTGAACCGGGCCTTGAGGGTATGAAAGGCTGTGTTGGCCTCTGGGGTCCAGAAAAAGGGGTGTTTGATGCTGGTCAGAGCTGTGAGGGGAGCGGCGACGGAGCTGTAGTTCCGGATGAATTTCCGGTAGAAATTGGCAAAACCGAGGAATTGCTGCAACTTCTTCCTATTCCCCGGAACTGGCCAGGAGGTAACTGCCAAGACCTTTGCGGGGTCCATCTGGATATTGCCTTCAGCGACGATGTATCCCAGGAATGACACAGTCTGAGCATGGAACTCGCATTTCTCCGCTTTGACATAGAGCGAGTTCTCCAGGAGCCGTCGAAGAACCAGCTGGACATGACGGGTGTGTTCGGACAGAGTTCTGGAGAAAATTAAGATGTCGTCCAGGTACACGAAGACGAATTTATTCAGCATGTCCCGCAGCACATCATTCACCAGCGCCTGGAATACCGCTGGGGCGTTGGTGAGGCCAAATGGCATTACCAGGTACTCATAATGGCCGGTGTGGGTGTTGAATGCAGTCTTCCACTCGTCACCCTCCCTTACTCGCACTAGGTGGTAAGCATTTCTAAGGTCCAGTTTGGTGAAAATAGTGGATCCCTGGAGCAACTCAAAAGCAGAGGTGAGTAAAGGCAGAGGGTACCGGTTCTTCACTGTGACATCATTCAGACCTCGATAATCAATGCAGGGGCGAAGAGAACCATCTTTCTTTCCCACGAAGAAGAACCCGGCACCAGCAGGAGAGGAAGACGGGCGGATGAGTCCAGCTGCCAGGGAGTCCCTGATGTAATCCTCCATAGTTTTTCTTTCAGGAGGGGATAGTGAGTAGAGGTGACCTTTGGGTGGAGCAGTCCCAGGGAGGAGATCAATGGCACAGTCGTACGGACGGTGTGGGGGCAGAGATGTGGCTTTGGTCTTGTTGAACACCTCTCGGAGGCCATGGTAACATTCAGGGACATTAGAAATGTCGGGGGCAGTGCTGGGGGGTACTGAGCCGGGGGGCAGCGCGGCAGCACGCAAACAGGTCAGGTGGCAGGCATTTCCCCACTCTTTCACAGTTCCGGAGGCCCAATCGAGGTGAGGATTGTGGAGACGGAGCCAAGGGTAGCCCAGGATTAGGGGTTGGCCTGGAGAGCTGAGCAGGTGGAAGCGGATGGTCTCTCGGTGGTTTCCTGACACCATCATTGAGATGGGGGCTGTGACGCTGGTAACTGTGCCAATTACGTGACCGTCCAGGGCCCGGGCTGGAACAGGAGTGGACAAGCGATGGCTTTCCAAGCCCAGCTGACGAGCAAGTCCTGTGTCAATAATGTTTGCTTCTGCGCCAGAGTCCACCAGGGCTGCCAGGGTGTGGGTGGAATCAGACAGGTGAAGACAGACTTGGATGAGGGGTTTACGGCTGATGGAGGGCTGAATGTTCATTGAGCTCATCCGGATTCCTCCTACATCTGGTGAGCTCCGGCTTTTGCTGGACAGGTGGCGACTCGATGACCATCACCACCACAGTACAGGCACAAGTTGGAGGTGATGCGTCGCTGGCGCTCTGCAGGGGTTAGGGAGGCGCGGCCGATCTCCATCGGTTCAGACTGGTCCGGCTGGCTAGATGGTGTGGCAGGTGCGGACAGAAGGGCAGTTGGAACACTCCGTGTGCTGGTGGATGGACTCTGGCGCCCTCTCTCACGACGGCGGGCCTGGATCCTGCGGTCGATGCGGACAGCCAGAGCAATGGCTTCATCAAGAGTGGGGGGTTGATCATGGGAAACCAGCTCGTCCTTTATGTAGTCCGCCAGGCTGTGGAGGAAGGCATCCACCAATGCTTCCATGTTCCAGGAGCTCCGACTTGCCACAGTTCGAAAGTCAATGGAGTAATCCGCAACAGTCCTTCTGCCTTGGCGAATACTCATCAGGATCCGAGATGCCTCGGCTGTTGTGGATTCCAAATCGAATACCTTGAGCATCTCCTCTGCGAATAGGTTGAAGGTTGCACATGCTGGGGTCTGGCGCTCGAACTCCGCCGTTCCCCAGAGTCGAGCTCGGCCCGTCAGGTGAGTGATCATTGCAAGTTGTTGCTGTTGCTGCTGGAACTGCTGACGCTGTTGGTAGCCGGCTTGAAGTAGGGAGGCAATGTCAGCAGTGTTGCGGTTTACCTCTCTCTCTGTCTCTTCCAGGCGTTGCATGGCAGTGGGTGGTTCTGGTTCGTCGGTTTCCATGCTGGTTCGACCGTGCGCTGGGTCCATGTTTGGTCAGATCGTACTGTCAGACACCAAACAGGACGAGGACCACAAAAGCGTCACGTTCAAAAGTTTATTTAAGGGTTGGGGGTTAAGGGGGTTTCAGGGGTTCCGGGGGGGGTACAGGAGTTCCCAGAGTCTGCGTGTGTGTGTTCCCCCAGTAGCCGAACAGCGATGGCAGGAGCTGGATGATCCGGGAAGTCCTGGGGGAAACACACACACAACAGCAATTGAAACGAAGCAGCAGTACAGTCAAGGACTAGGCGGTATTCGTAGAAGAGGGACGGAAGGCAGGTCAAGATTACCGGGGCTGGAGAACACAGAAGTAGTCGAGCGGGTCTGGGATCACAGGCAAAGAGTCAGAGGCGTTTTCCAAAACAGGCAGGTAACTGGTGCTGGTTGCAGACGATCTGACAAGTGTGGACTGAAAAGCAAGGCTTTATATACAGGGCATGATGAGTGGTGAATGCAGTGCAGCTGGTAGGTAACGAGGGTGAGGCAGAGCAGAGCAGAGCAGGAACAGGTGGAGGTCAGACTTCAATCAGCGTGTGTACCAGGCAGAGAGAGAGCTCATGACACCCATAGTGAGATTAGATTTCCAGATATTGGATCGCCACCTCTGGGCCACTTTCGACCATCATATTTTAAACTTGCCAGAATATTAAGATAATACCATTGATTGTTTTCAAAATATTTTTTGATAAAAATGGTGAAAACTGCGAGATGAGCACAACGCCAGATCTGCCCTCAGACCAGCTTCTTGCTATGTGCAATTCTACTTTTATTTATTTATTTTTTATTTATTTCACACTACTTGGGCCAATGGTAGACTACTTGGGCCAATGGTAGAAAAAAGCAACATGGGATGTTGATATTTTATGAAGCCATGAATGAATCATCATGCCCATGATCCAAACATAGACTACCCTACATGATCAAATAGCCTAGTTAGGCCTACTTAAATTGTCTGGTATAAACCAAATCAACTCTCCACTGTGTGTTTGCAGTTAATATTTATGCACAACGTTATAACGGGGCAGCCGTGGCCTACTGGTTAGCACTTCGGACCTGTAACCGGAGTGCCCTTGAGCAAGGCACCTAACCCCTCACTGCTCCCCGAGCGCCGCTGTTGATGCAGGCAGCTCACTGCGCCGGGATTAGTGTGTGCTTCACCTCACTGTGTGTACACTGTGTGCTGTGTGTGTTTCACTAATTCACGGATTGGGATAAATGCAGAGACCAAATTTCCCTCACGGGATCAAAAGAGTATACTTAATACTATATACTTATACTTATATATAACTTGAGTGTTGGCTTAACAAGTTACCAGTCCAGAACACACAGAAAATTGCAACAGAAAGTTGCCTTTATAATCAACTATTTGTTCCAACAGCACTTAAACAAAGCATTTATAAAATTGAAAAAAAAAAATTACATAAGAAGTAAAATAAAATACTGTTACTACTACTGTAGTAACTGTATCACATTATCCCAAGCTTCAAAGAGCTCCCCACGTCTGTGACAGGCAGACGTGACACCGCTAAATTCTCAGCTTGTTTATACCCCACACTGAACACATAAGAACGCTAGGCCCATCACTCTGGGGTGTGGTAGCCTACTCTCTGGGATTTATGCACCAAGGTAACTGAAGTATCCAATTTGTGTCTTGAAATTATATTTGAAATAAATGTCTTAGAACAAAAACGTTGATAGACTTGTATTTTATAGTTAGGCTAATGAAAACGAGTTGATAAGTAGACTAGTTGAGTTTGTTATCAATAAACATAACAGCTACTGTCATGTTGAGCAGGAGGAGTTGAGCACTAGGCTACCATAAATCCTCAAATTATGCCCGGAATTGATTCTATTTATAGCAGGACAAATAAAGGCAGGTTCCCATATACAAGACAGGGTAACAATTGCCTACCATACCAACAATTGCCATCAGTCCACTAGAAGACATTGTTTCGATTTAAGTCAATGTAACACCTCTTCTTAATATTTTATGTATTGTATTGTATTATGTTGGTTGGATTAATAGCCTATACGGTTGGCAAAGAAAAGTCGTTTTCCTACCATGGGTCTCTACACGTTCTCAAGCTCATTCTCTTGCCGCCCCTTTCGAGCTAATTGTCAGAGGCTGAAGCCTACTACATTTAAACACAATTGTTGCGACTCAAGGCATTCCAGCCTACGAATTTTTATTAAAAAAAGTTATAAATCATGCATAATTAAACAATAACTCAATTTAGGCTACTTGGCTACGCAAAAAGGTTTCCATTACAGCACAACCCCTATTCAATGAAGGGCTGCCTTGTCTAGCAATAAACAGCAGTGGAAATCCCGAAACTTTTTCAACTGCATGAAACTTAACAGTGAATCATCAAATATCTCCCAGATTTCAGTGCCCATCAGTCCCAACATTTAGCAATATAATCAAACAGTCCAAATGCCTAACCAAACCGAAAATGCTTTTGATAGCCTACCATTATGCCGAAATGCATACCGAAATGCATGTCTAAATGCAGGTTGGAAATATTTTAAAAAGCCTGCCTCGAATACCAGCCTGCCTCAAATAAAGATGATGATGAATGATTTATGCTAAGCAAGTAGCCTGGATTATTTTATGATTGTTAGTAGACAAACTGGCTTCAGATATCCAACAGAGTGAATATGAGATTGTGCAGTCTAACAGTAGGCCTACTGTAGATGGCTTCGGTTAGTCATGTGATGCTGTTAATGGGGAGTTTTACATAGTTAGGGACCGTTCGTTATTTATAAACGGGGTCACCGGAGGGATTTTGAGTGCTTCAATCAAAAGTTGCATGACCCTCCCCAGCCTGCAAGAAAATTTTCAACGACCCTCCAGCAGTCTTTTTAATAAAGACATGACCCTCCCCGGCCAATTGTCGATATCTTCCGCCCACGCTGTAAAGCGCTATGAAAAGACATCGACTTAAGCAATCTTTCTAAACTCACCCTCTGCTTTCTGATCTTGCACATCACACTTCACCAAGATAGTAGATTTACTCACTAACATTGTTGTGGAAACACAATAAGCATGGAAACTAAATGCACACTTCCTGCAACTGCATACCTACTTGAAATAAGTTACTCCTCTAGTAAGTATTCACATGAAATAAAACAATAAAACATTGAGACCATTCAACAAAGCACACTGGGTAATAACAAATTCAACACATGAACTTGTTGCTATGGACTCGTCTCTAGGCTTCCTCAGTCATTGTAAAGCTGCCGAAGCTGAACATTGTCCAAAACTCAATTTCTCAGACGAGCGTCAATTTGGGAGCTTGACTACACTCCTTCTTTCTCAAATGACTTGAAAATGTCGTTTGCACAATTTCACAAATAATCACAGGGACCGAAAAATACCTAACATGCCAAATTTTTCCGGGTTTAGGCCTATCATTTTAACTTTTCCCCGCTGTCTTGCCGTTTTAATATTTTCCCGTAGAATATCCCATATTACTGTAATACTCTCCTAACATTAGTCCTGCATTCTGGCCTGTGTGTTGTCCTGTTGTTACCCCTTGCCCTTCCAGAGAAACAGATGTATTCAAATCATCGTTTTGCTTGCTTAAATGCGAACTCAGAGTGATGTTAACCTACAGTAGGCCTATTTAAGTTAACGACGTGGTTGTCGTGAGAGCACGATTCATTGGCGCTTGCAGTGTTCGGCCATAGGCTATGTCTATGTGCGCACCTGCCAGGCTAAGAGCCAAAGAAATCCCCCTGTATATTCACTCCAAGTTGGCCTACCATAACTTACCAACTCTACACTGTAGACCATAAACTGGCTATTTATAACAATGTATTTGTTCAACTGTATGAAGCAGAATTACGCACTACTTGGAACGTAACACATTTTTGTTGGCAGGAGAGAGAATGACAGCGATTAACAAATTGCACTTGTTGCTGGTTACCAATAAATAGGGCCTACTATATATTTTTTTGCAAACAACAAAAACAGAAAGGATGGAGACAGCAAAGCTAGAGATGGGCAGGAACAAGGTCAATTGGTAGAAATGCTTGTCAAAACGTTAGGAGCTGGATGTGTGGATGAATGAAGCACAAGTATGCTTTATAAGCATGCACACTGTTTAAAGTTAGGCTAGGCTCAGGGGCGGAGCTCGGGTATTGTGTGAGGGGGGGCGGGAGATGTTTGCCCCCCTCACTGATTGTTGCAGATTGTTGTCCCGCACTGTCGCGTTGGCTTGCACTAGCGTAATTTCACCAACCTTTCCATTCACACATGTAATATGCAGTAGCCAACCAACCAAAATATTTAATATATGTTTATTCCAGGAAAAATAAAAAATAAAGCCTTTGATCATAGCTCCCTATTCCGGTCATACAAACAACAACTTTGCTCAACAACTTCAACTCATTTAGCATGTTAAAGGGACAACAACTATCCCATCCTTTTTAAAGAAAAGAAACGTAAATGAAAACAATATCCCATAGCCCTTGCCTAACAGAAAATGAGCGACTGTGAACTCAAGAACGTTAAAAGTTGGCCCACTTTTAAGAATTTCTCAACAAAGGAAAAAACAGACACGTAGCTTTACAGGCCTAAAAGGACATGCACACTGCAAAAAACATTTCTATTTCTATCTATTTTGAGTTTCAGCATTCTCTCCTTCATGTTTGCAAATCTGTCAATAACTTTATCCTTATTGACCTCAATGTCTCTCTCGATACAGAGGAGCGCTAAGTCTGACAGCCGCGACTCACCCATGGTGGAGCGCAAGATGAGTTTCAGTCGGCTAAAACTTCTCTCTGCCTTCGCACTGCTAATTGGAATCGTCAAGTAAATACGATAAAGAATAGCAAGATTAGGAAAAGCCCGATCCATGTCGTTTGCGATGAGAAATGGGAGGATTCTGTGGGTGTTTAAATGCATGCACAGCTCACTGTACATTGCACAAAATGTAACAAATTCATTAACCACTTCGTCGCCATTGGATAGATCCTGTGAATAAAAGTCCGCAAGCGCTCTAACTTTTTCAGGCGCATCAGAGTAAAATGTTTCGGGTTCAGAGCAGCAAATTTTCCAGCCATTCTCTTGAAATCTGCAAATCGATGTTCAAACTGAGAAACAAAGACGTCAAGTATGTAGTAAAACACATCGACTCTGAATCTGTCCCTGCTGTCTTCTAAAATCTCATCTGCGTGTTCATCTGAACACAAACGCTTTTTCTTACGAACTCTTCCCCTATCAAAATCGGTAGGCTAGTTCCCTCACACAGTATAGCCAGCTCTCTGGCTGTGTTAAACAGACAAAAAACTATGCCTAACCCAGCCTACATATATTTTTATTGAACATTTAAGTAGTAAACAATTCCGAATGGATATGTGGTCAATAAACTGTATTTAAAAAAAATAAAAATAAATCCTACCAGTGGGGCAGTGGGGTAGCGGCGAGGCCCCGGGTTGTTCGCGCCGCAGCCCCCCCAAATCTCCGCTACTGGCTAGGCTACACGGTAAACTAAGTAAACCAAAGTTAAATTTAGCTTTTTTAGGGCTGGATAAAGTTGACCAAATGGATATAGGCTGTTAGGCGTGAATAAAGTAGGCTACTTTGTTGCTCAAACCCTTCCAACGTGGGGACGGATGTTGACATTTTCCGTATTTTGCGTGAGAAACCCGGGAAATCTCCCTTATTTTCATTGTTCAATATTGACAGAGCTATGGAACGAAAGAGAACGTTATACGGCGACAGAAATCAACAATCAAACAAGCCACTTTGATTTTTTGCTGTTTTCATTAATACAAAAGATGGGTGACCCCCCCTCCTAGAGAAAAAAAAGTTAGGTGACCCTCCCCTCAACAAAGAATAAAAAGACATGACCCTCCCCTATTTTCCTCCGGTGGCCCCGTTTATAAATAACGAACGGTCCCTTAGCGCAAATCCTATATGTTATTATTTATTTAGCGTACCTAGGCCTATACGTTTTATTTCTTATCAAAAGTGAGGGGGACGACGGCTGTCTCTTCAGCACTGCGGGGGACATATCCCCCTTGCCTGGTGTCCCTTTAGGTTATGTTAATTACTTACAAAGCTCTGAATGGCATAGCACCTTCATATATCTCTGAGCTTTTAATATCTTATCAACCACAAAGGAACATCCAATTCTAATCTTTTAATTGTACCCAAAGTGCTTCACAAGCAAAGTGGAGAAGCTTTTATCCATTATGCCCCAAAACTATGGAACACCCTGCCTCTGTACATCAAGCAGGCGAGTTCAGTAAATATTTTAAAAAAAGATCTGAAAACACCTGTATAGGAAAGCCTTTGGTTAGCTCATCTTATCCTGTAGACTACTTTTTCAGATTATTCTACATCTGCTGCCATTGGAGGGCGCAGCCAGCCAGAAGCAGATGGGCTCCCCCTATTAAGTCAGGTTCTGCTCAAGGTTTCTTCCTGAAATATGGGAGTTTTTCCTTGCCACAGTTGCCATATGGCATGCTTGTGGGGGGTAAAGGGTTAAGGCTACCAGTCTTGAATGTCTGTGTATAAAGTCAAATAATTGCGACTTATGCCAAGAGCAAGACAAGGCTGGCTGCTTGGAGTCCGCATCAATGGGGCCTAAGCATTTGTTAGCCTAGGCAATTGTCAGCAAAGCCTTTATATATCCATAGTAGTATAATAGTATTTCTGATATGTTGCTGATTGGATCATAAACGGCCACAGCAACAAAGGGGAATGACTGACTCTTCTCTAATAACTGTGTTACATGTTATTTTCTATATTTCTGATATGTTGCTGATTGGATCATAACCGACCACAGCAATGAAGAAAAGTGAAAGTGATTGATAATGACTGACTGACTATTATTGTGTTACATGCTCCAAATGTAAAGCACTTTGAGCTGCATTCTGTGTATGAAAGGTGCTATACAAATAAAGCTTATTATTATTATTATTACTTAATTCGTGCGTGAATTCATGATAATTCATGTACCCATTACCGTAAAGTGTTACCAAATTATGTATTGTGTACAGTGGATGTAATGTTAACTATCTATCTATCCCATTAATGCTAACAGTATAACATGTCTTTACAGAAGACTCTCAGAGTCCTCTCAGACTATTTCTCTTACTGAGTTCATATGTGCAAAAGAGAATGACATTCAGTCACTCTGTTTATACCTTAATTTTTAACAGGTTCTTGATCTGCGGTTCAACTTACTCACCACCGTTCCATCACCAGTGTACCTATCCCTGCTGAACATGAGAGCTCAGGTGGATCTGACTAACAACAGGTGGAGGTGTGACTGCAACCTGCGAGGCATACGAAACAGGATGATGCAAACGGATCTGGACCAAGCCTTTCAATCCTGGAAGCTGGTGTGCTCATCACCACCACGCCATGCTGGGAAAGAGCTTATACATCTGAGGGATCAGGACCTGACGTGCCCAGTTCATGGATATGGCCATGTTGACCACTTTGATAAAGTGGCGGAAGAGGGAACCCAAATCCTGCTGCACTGTGGCACTAATAATCAGGGTAATAGCACTAACTGACACCAAAACATTTTGTTGTTTTGAGATATTAGATTAATAATGTGAATATGGCTGTTCAATTTTAGAGTAAAGTGTTCCATTTCATGAGTAAAAATGAAAGTACTCTATTTTCAGTGTTTGGAATAACGCCGTTTAAAAGAACGGCGTTAGGTAACAACGTTATTTTTTCAGTAACGGGGTAATCTAATTAATTACTTTTCCCGTCGTTACAATGCCGTTAACATTACTGGACGTTAAATGCGGTGCGTTACTATGCATTGATTGAATAAACTGTGTAATCCGAACGCACCCCTGGCTCACAGCTAGTGAGGAGGTGGGTTAATAACGACGTAAGCGATTATGATTGGCTAAGGCAGAGTCATGTTTCATGATAGCCAATCAGAGCCAGTGTTTTTACACACTTGCCAGCACACGCACCACACACACACATGCACCAGCTAAAATAGAGATTCGACGAAACAGCAGCGGTCAGGAGCAATCCGATGAAAAGTTGGCATTTTCAAGGTGGAGATATAAGCACTACTTCAAATGCATTGTGGTCAAAGGCAAGAACGTGCATGTAATGTGTACATTATGTCCAGGAGCGAAGACTTTGTCGACATCCGTTGTAAGCAACTCTAATTTAATGAAGCATCTCATACATCTAAAGCTAGTGGCCAAAAACACCGATACCTCCACCACAGATGATAGCTCGCCATCCACTAGCAAAGAAGGACTCGGACCAAAGTCCTCCAAGCAGCAAAAGCTACATCTTTCAGCCTCACAACAAAAACCTATGACACAGGCTGAAGTCAACCGTAGGTCTGTCGATGTGCAATATCTTGAATTTCCCCTTGGGGATCAATAAAGTATCTATCTATCAATCTATCTAATAAATATCGAAAGTTATGTAGCCTACAAACATCTGTCTATTCTACTCATTTCAACTGGCTGCTCAAAAAATCCAAATTCTTTGACATATAGCAACTTTTTTTTAACAGTAACACAAATAGTCACTTTCCCTGGTAACGAGTTACTATTATCATAGAGTAATTCAGTTACTAACTCAGTTACTTTTTGGAACAAGTAGTAACATTCCCAACACTGTCTATTTTTGAACATTCATAATCAATAATATTTTACACTTAATACATGTTTTGGGATCCAATATTCATCTTATCCATGTAACTCTAGTCACTAAAGTTAATGCTATTTTGTCCTTTTTTTCTAGATTGTTCCCAAGCCCTCTGGTGGACTCCTCAGGGACAAGCCACTGGAACCCAACAGGGTCTGCTGATCACTGACGTTACTGAGAGAGATACTGGGCTGTACGTGTGTCTCTCTGGTCAACAAGAGGAACATGTGTCCGTTTTTGACCTCCACGTTCTCCACGAGGAAGCCGGGACTAGACTAAAGCGAGCGTTGGAACACACTAACTTATTTTCTCAAGAGGAGAGCCAGAGGAACCAGGTGAGAGCTGCAAAGACACTGGGACAGTTCAACCTGGCTATCTGCCTGTCTGTCTTCATCACCTTTATCATTGCCTTCATTATTGGTGTCCTTGTCAGACCATGCCTGGACACTCTGTGGAGAAAAGTCCGCACAAAAAAAAGCTCTTCTGTCACACCGCCTTCTCAGACTATTGTCACCGCCGAGGACTCAGTTGTGTATGATAATGAGGGGTTTGCTATGGCAGATGAGCCAGAAGAGGTGCGTGTCGGCCAGAGAGTCACTTTCTCAGAGGTCAATCAACCGATCTACGACAGACCTGTTGATGGTGGCGACACTTCATCTGAAAGCAGCACTGAAAGTGAACATCTATATCAAAACAACAGCGAGAACTCTGTGGTGGTGGAGAACCTTGAAACGCAACAACAGAGCAGCAGTAGCAGCAGGACCACCCAAGAGCCTTTATATTCAGAGATAATTAAGCAACAAGGAAGTGAAACCTCAGGGAGAAAGAAAGTCGTGGAGTTTGAGCCCATTCCTGATCCAGATCCGGAGGAGCTCACAAAGGACACCAGTAGCATATCATCAGCATCTACTATCCCAGATCAGGATCAAACCTATGAAAACGTACAGCTCACAACGAGAAAGACAGAGGGAGGTAAGCCTCAGGTGGATAACACTCGTGAACAGACCATAAAACAACAAAACAGCTTAAGCCCAGTAGTGAAGCCTGTTCCTTTTCCTGTGTTCAATCCTGAGCCCTTTACCGACTGGGCCACCCAACTGATGGAAGAGAACAAAGAACAATCAAATCCCTTGGATCCAGACCTGTGGAATGACAGCGGGGAGAGCTTTTCCTTCACTGATGGATCTGAACGATCAAGCACACGAGAAAAATCACACAGCCAACCAGTTGAGGTGATAGGGGTGCCACCAACTGCAGACAGTGACATCGATGTTGCTCTACCACAGCCAAAGCCACTTGAGGTGCAAGCGGATGAAGACAAGGTGCCAGTCGATAAGGGATATGATGAGATATCAAGGCGTAGTTCCTCTACTGACAGTGTAGACAGTGGAGATGAGCCAACAGAATACACAGTGAACCCAGAGGAAGAGGAAGAAGAAGAGGAAGAGAAGACTCTGGACATAGGAAATGTAATTCCCTTCCAGACAGATACCACAGTTGCCTCCTCAAGGCCAGACGACTACCGACCGAGAATAGACACCATTTTATTAGAACCAGAGAACATAAAGTTCACCATCATTCATGACAGTTCAGACCAGGAGTCATTTGATGAGGGGCCAGTTTTCACAGCAGAAGATCCTGTCAGTCAAATAAGGCCAGAGGTCCCACAACTGCCAACTTATCCAGCAAGACCTGATAAATTTTCTAGCAGCGAAGATGAAGAGGAACCAAAGAAATACCATGTTCATCCTGTCTATAGGAGGAGACCAATTATCCACTCTACCAGTGAGTCACACTCTGAAAGGGCAAGTCTAAGCAGTGAGGATGAGGAGGACCCAAAGAGGTATCGGCCTCAGACTAGCATAAAAAAAGGGTTGTCAATGCCTGACATAGAGAGTAGACCGATTATCATAGATACATCATCTCTCAGTGCCTCAAGTGATCTGCCCATCAAACGCCCAGGCAAAGTCCTCAACATAAATTTTGACAGTTCTGCCACCAACACAGATGACTTGGAGACAGCTGATATTACTGGCATTAAAAGTAGTTCTGGGCCTCCAGGCCACCAACCACCACGTCCACCATTTCAGCCAGGTCTTACTGGTTCTGAAGTGTCCAATCAATCTAGACCGAGACTCTCATACCAAAGCTCTGTGAGCTCAGATGAAAATGACTACTCTGCTACCAACACTAGCATTACTGACAAGAACATTAGCATGTCTCAGACTCGTAGACAGGCACCATCCCCCCCACCATTCAGGATAGTGGGAACCATGGAAAGGATTTCTCTTGACCAAATACCACTGCCTAAAAGAGCTCTTGTCTTTGGAGTGAAGAATAGTGTGAACCACAAGCAAGTTCCAGTGACCGATCAGAGGCAGTCCAGTTTGAGTTCCTTATCTGGAGCTGTTGTTTTGCCAGGTCTTACTGGTTCTCAAGTGTCCAGTCATTCCAGACCGAGACTCTCATCCCAAAGCTCAGTTAGCTCAGATGAAAATGATAACTCTGCCACCAACACTAGCATTACTGACAAGAACAGAAGCACGCCCAGTCCTCCTAAACACGCCGCACCTCCTCCACCAATCCAGATACAGGGAACAATAGGAGGAGTTTCCATGGACCATACCATTTCTACAATACCGCTACCTAAAAGAGCTCTGGTCTTTGGCGTTAAAAATACGGAGGCTCACAAGCAAGTTCCAGGTCTTATTGGTTCTCAAGTGTCCAGTCATTCCAGACCGAGACTCTCATCCCAAAGCTCAGTTAGCTCAGATGAAAATGATAACTCTGCCACCAACACTAGCATTATTGACAAGAACAGCAGCACGTCTAGAGTTCCTAAATACACAGCACCTCCTCCACCAATCCAGATACAGGGAACAATAGGAGGAGTTTCCATGGACCATACCATTTCTACAATACCGATGCCTAAAAGAGCTCTGGTCTTTGGAGTTAAAAATACAGAGGCTGACAAGCAATTTCCAGTGACCGATCAGAGGCAGTCCAGTTTGAGTTCCTTATCTGGAGCTGTTGTTTTGCCAGGTCTTACTGGTTCTCAAGTGTCCAGTCATTCCAGACCGAGACTCTCATCCCAAAGCTCAGTTAGCTCAGATGAAAATGATAACTCTGCCACCAACACTAGCATTACTGACAAGAACAGAAGCACGCCCAGTCCTCCTAAACACGCCGCACCTCCTCCACCAATCCAGATACAGGGAACAATAGGAGGAGTTTCCATGGACCATACCATTTCTACAATACCGCTACCTAAAAGAGCTCTGGTCTTTGGCGTTAAAAATACGGAGGCTCACAAGCAAGTTCCAGGTCTTATTGGTTCTCAAGTGTCCAGTCATTCCAGACCGAGACTCTCATCCCAAAGCTCAGTTAGCTCAAATGAAAATGATAACTCCTCCACCCATTCCGATTACCTGCACAGAACTGATATTACTAGCAAGAACAGAAGCACGCCCAGTCCTCCTAAACACACACCATCCACTCCACCAATCCAGATACAGGGAACAATAGGAGGAGTTTCCATGGACCATACCATTTCTACAATACCGCTGCCTAAAAGAGCTCTGGTCTTTGGAGTTAAAAATACAGAGGCTCACAAGCAAGTTCCAGTGACCGATCAGAGGCAGTCCAGTTTGAGTTCCTTATCTGGGGCTGTTGTTTTGCCGGGTCTTACTGGTTCTCAAGTGTCCAGTCATTCCAGACCGAGACTCTCATCCCAAAGCTCTGTCAGCTCAGATGAAAATGATAACTCTGCCACCAACACTAGCATTACTGACAAGAACAGCAGCAAGCCCAGTCCTCCTAAACACGCCGCACCCCCTCCACCAATCCAGATACAAGGAACAATAGGAGGAGTTTCCATGGACCATACTATTTCTACAATACCGCTACCTAAAAGAGCTCTGGTCTTTGGAGTTAAAAATACGGAGGCTCACAAGCAAGTTCCAGGTCTTATTGGTTCTCAAGTGTCCAGTCATTCCAGACCGAGACTCTCATCCCAAAGCTCAGTTAGCTCAGATGAAAATGATAACTCTGCCACCAACACTAGCATTACTGACAAGAACAGCAGCACGTCTAGAGTTCCTAAATACACAGCACCTCCTCCACCAATCCAGATACAGGGAACAATAGGAGGAGTTTCCATGGACCATACCATTTCTACAATACCGATGCCTAAAAGAGCTCTGGTCTTTGGAGTTAAAAATACAGAGGCTCACAAGCAATTTCCAGTGACAGATCAGAGGCAGTCCAGTTTGAGTTCCTTATCTGGAGCTGTTATGCCGGGTCTTACTGGTTCTCAAGTGTCCAGTCATTCTAGACCGAGACTCTCATCCCAAAGCTCTGTCAGCTCAGATGAAAATGATAACTCTGCCACCAACACTAGCATTACTGACAAGAACAGCAGCACGTCTAGAGTTCCTAAACACACACCATCCACTCCACCAATCCAGATACAGGGAACAATAGGAGGTGTTTCCATGGACCATACCATTTCTACAATACCGCTGCCTAAAAGAGCTCTGGTCTTTGGGATTAAAAATACAGAGGCTCACAAGCAAGTTCCAGGTCTTATTGGTTCTCAAGTGTCTAGTCATTCTAGACCGAGACTCTCATCCCAAAGCTCAGTTAGCTCAAATGAAAATGATAACTCCTCCACCCATTCCGATTACCTGCACAGAACTGATATTACTAGCAAGAACAGAAGCACGCCCAGTCCTCCTAAACACACACCATCCACTCCACCAATCCAGATACAGGGAACAATAGGAGGAGTTTCCATGGACCATACCATTTCTACAATACCGCTGCCTAAAAGAGCTCTGGTCTTTGGAGTTAAAAATACAGAGGCTCACAAGCAAGTTCCAGTGACCGATCAGAGGCAGTCCAGTTTGAGTTCCTTATCTGGAGCTGTTGTTTTGCCAGGTCTTACTGGTTCTCAAGTGTCCAGTCATTCCAGACCGAGACTCTCATCCCAAAGCTCAGTTAGCTCAGATGAAAATGATAACTCTGCCACCAACACTAGCATTACTGACAAGAACAGAAGCACGCCCAGTCCTCCTAAACATGCCGCACCTCCTCCACCAATCCAGATACAGGGAACAATAGGAGGAGTTTCCATGGACCATACCATTTCTACAATACCGCTACCTAAAAGAGCTCTGGTCTTTGGCGTTAAAAATACGGAGGCTCACAAGCAAGTTCCAGGTCTTATTGGTTCTCAAGTGTCCAGTCATTCCAGACCGAGACTCTCATCCCAAAGCTCAGTTAGCTCAGATGAAAATGATAACTCTGCCACCAACACTAGCATTATTGACAAGAACAGCAGCACGTCTAGAGTTCCTAAATACACAGCACCTCCTCCACCAATCCAGATACAGGGAACAATAGGAGGAGTTTCCATGGACCATACCATTTCTACAATACCGATGCCTAAAAGAGCTCTGGTCTTTGGAGTTAAAAATACAGAGGCTGACAAGCAATTTCCAGTGACAGATCAGAGGCAGTCCAGTTTGAGTTCCTTATCTGGAGCTGTTGTTATGCCGGGTCTTACTGGTTCTCAAGTATCCAGTCATTCTAGACCGAGACTCTCATCCCAAAGCTCTGTCAGCTCAGATGAAAATGATAACTCTGCCACCAACACTAGCATTACTGACAAGAACAGCAGCACGTCTAGAGTTCCTAAATACGCAGCACTTCCTCCACCAATCCAGATACAGGGAACAATAGGAGGAGTTTCCATGGACCATACCATTTCTACAATACCGCTGCCTAAAAGAGCTCTGGTCTTTGGGATTAAAAATACAGAGGCTCACAAACAAGTTTCAGGTCTTACTGGTTCTCAAGTTTCCAGTCATTCTAGACCGAGACTCTCATCCCAAAGCTCAGTTGGCTCAGATGAAAATGATAACTCCTCCACCCATTCCGATTACCTGCACAGAACTGATATTCCTAACAAGAACAGAAGCACGCCCAGTCCTCCTAAACACACACCATCCACTCCACCAATCCAGATACAGGGAACAATAGGAGGAGTTTCCAGGGACCATACCGTTTCTACAATACCGCTGCCTAAAAGAGCTCTGGTCTTTGGAGTTAAAAATACAGAGGCTCACAAGCAAGTTCCAGTGACCGATCAGAGGCAGTCCAGTTTGAGTTCCTTATCTGGAGCTGTTGTTTTGCCAGGTCTTACTGGTTCTCAAGTGTCCAGTCATTCCAGACCGAGACTCTCATCCCAAAGCTCAGTTAGCTCAGATAAAAATGATAACTCTACCACCAACACTAGCATTACTGACAAGAACATCAGCACGTCTAGAGTCCAGATACAGGAAACAATAGGAGGAGTTTCCATGGACCATACCATTTCTACAATACCGATGCCTAAAAGAGCACTGGTCTTTGGAGTTAAAAATACAGAGGCTCACAAACAAGTTCTAGGTCTTACTGGTTCTCAAGTATCCAGTCATTCCAGACCGAGACTCTCATCCCAGAGCTCAGTTAGCTCAGATGAAAATGATAACTCTGCTACCAACACAGATTATCTGCCCAGAACTGACATTACTAGCAAGAACAGAAGTATGCCCAGTACTCCTAAACTTGCACGACTCCCTCCACCATACCCGATAGAGAGAACGATGGAAGGACATTCCATTGACCAAATACCACTGCCTAAAAGAGCTCTTGTCTTTGGAGTGAAGAATAGTGTGAACCACAAGCAAGTTCCAGTGCAAGTACCACAAGCAAGTTCCACTGACCAGTGGCAGTCAAGTTTGAGTTCCATATCTGGAGCTGTTGTTATGCCAGGTCTTACTGGTTCTCAGGTGTCCAGTCATTCTAGACCGAGATTCTCATCCCAAAGCTCGGCAAGCTCAAATGAAAATGATCATTCTGTTGCTAACACAGATTACCTGGGCAGAACTGACATTAATGACAAAAAGAGTGACCTGTTTGAGCCTCCTGGTCACCCTCCCCCATCTCCACCATCTCAGCTAGGGGGAAAGATGAAAGGATTCTACTTGGACCAAATACCGCTGCCTAAAAGAGTTCTCGCCTTTGGGGTGAAGGACAGTGTGGATCACGTGCAAGTATCAGAAACCGATCAGAGGTATTCCCGTTCTCAGCCATCTTTAAACACACAACCAGTGAAAAAAAGGCCTTTGCTTATTATGAGGTCTGAAGATACCAGAGTTGTCCAAACTAATACTGCTGCAAACCAAAACAGTCTGTCTAGACCAAGTATTTCATCTCAGAGCTCTGCAAGCTCGGATGAAAATGACACTGAGGAACTGAGGAACACTGCAGGTGATGATTATAAAGGAGGAAACAGTTTCGCTGTTGACCAACTGTCAAAGCCCAAAAAATCTCTGCATTTGACATCCTCTGACTTCTATGCAAGTGTTCAAAGAAAATCAGCAAATAACATAGAACCAGAACCAGACAGACCCAGGTTAGGGGTTTCACCTGAAGTTTCCCTTCACACAAATAGTTCTACACAAAATGTGGAACGATTGGTAGACATGCAACAAGTGGGAAGGACATCTCTCTCCAGTGTTTCCTATCAGGATTTTGCAGGTCTAGCTGGCCACTCAAATCATGATGTTTCCACCCAAGAGAGGAACATCACCCTTGATGGACTGCCATTACCCAAAAGATATCTCAAGTTTACCACCACCTCTGACATGAACACATTCCCTGATGCTGTTGCCCCTCCCACACAGAGATACCAGCCACCTCTGACCAGTCGAATAGATTCCCCAGGAGCACTGCAGCGCATTTCCAGCACAGATCTTGATACCAGGCTTAAAGGGACCACATACCAGGAACAGCAGGCATATTTTCCCAGAGGAAGAGCCATAGATGGGTTTGGTGTCTCTTCTCAGACATCTACTACTTCTTCAGGTCGGTCCTCCTTGTCTGGCCTTGGAGGGGCAATCCCATACCACTCGGCCCACACCTTCCGCAGTGTGTCCACAGGAAGCACGGCCATAACAAGAACCACTACCGTGTCCTCAGATATCTCTGATGTACCCATTATACAGCCCAGGCGTGCCCTTCGGTTTGGCATAAAGAAAGACGAAGATCAAGTGTGAAAGATATATGAAAGATTTTTTTTTTAGAGGCCTGAGCATGATCTGCAAAATAATCCGAATGCACGCTTCATTTTTTGGGGGCTTTTAGAATTGAGTTGTATTATAGGTGATCTCTATGGAATTGAAACCAATTCTGTTTGATTTTAACACATGGATTTGTATTATATGACATTGATCTTGAATTGATCATAGTGTAGCAGATAAGATTTTATGTTTTGATAACTGATCTCACAATTCCTTCAAACTGTGTACCGTTTGGCAGTCTATTGCTATTGTATCAGTCACTGTCTTTTCTGTATTTGTACATTTACAATGATGAAATTAATGTAATGCAGGGCTTAAAGTGTTCTGGCACTGTGCCTGAATTCAGGCATTACATAGGCTGGGCTGTTTTAGAATTGAAAATGGGCAATATGCCTACAGGCCTATATGACATCTTGTTAACTTCAGGCAGATACATTTTCCTTGCTTTAAGCCCTGTGTAATGTAAACATATAGTCATTTAAGAATAAAGCAAGAGGGTAAATTGCGACATATTCTTTCTGTCTGTACAACACTTCTTTTGACTGCTATGTTAGAGTTCAAAAACACCAAGAAAGACCCTGCAAAATGGCAGAATTCATTAATAAACCCCTTTATATAGTGAATGTAGGTTACAGTGAAAACAAACACATATACACACATCCATACATATATACAGTCAGATGAGATTGTTCAACACCCTGCATTACCAACACCTAAGAAAAAAAGGAAACCAACATCAAAAAAGTAAATACCCTTGATTTCACTCTGGCCCACTCGTCAAAGAGGTGAATTTGCCATCTTGGCAGCGACATGTGACAGTATTGTTTCTTGTACTATGTCCCTTGACACCCTAGTGCATCACTGCATATGATGCATATAATCCAGAATTACCCCTGGTGAGGAACTTGACGGTATTGGTAATCCAGCTCTTGTTGGCGGGGCGGGTAATGCAGGGTAGAACTCCTCTTCGGCAGATGAGGTTACAGGTGTGTCTCAGCTCTAAAAACCACGACCCCCTTTCATGACTCTCATTAAGTGTTAAGACAGCATGACTGCAGAAAATAAAATAATAACAAGCACAAAAGTCCACTTGTACAAATATATGTACACAAAATTAAAAAAAAAAAAAAAATTCGCTCATAGACAGCTTTGCTGTAGCAAGCATGCATATTTTCACTTGGATGACAAGTCTGCTACAACGCCACAGCCAAAGACAAAACTGAACATGTACAAATATTACAACATTAGGCATTTGCTAGGCAATCATCAATACTGGGGGTGGGGAAGGATCCCAGACTCCATACTATTTGGGATACCTGATGAGTCATTGTATTGGAGACAACCATGCTAACTCCAGTCTGTAGGGTGGAAGTGTCAGCCTCCTGTTGCTCACCACTCGACGAGATCGCCACCTAGTGGAACAACTGGTATATGTACAGCTGTTGTGGTGAAAGACTGTATTGTTCGGACAGGTGCAGCAGCCTAAGGTATACTGTGGATCGAATGCACTTTGTCCTTGATGTGTACAATTGTGGGGATCTGAGACCTGTCTTTCCATTTTTGGTTTGCTTTAGGTGATTAAGATATATTTTTGGGGGAATTTTATCCAAATGTAAATATGTGTTTACCTATGTATATGTTTCATGATTCTAGTTAGAGTAATTTCTTTTACACCACTCTAACTCTTTTACACCAATGCATTTCTCTCAGAAATGGTATTTGCTAGACAATAATTGCTTACCGTTAACACAATAGGCGGTAGAGTGCAATCAAGAAAATTGCATGCTTTGAGAAGTCTAGTCTGGTCTCTGAACTTGCTGGTCCATGTGACAGCACACTATTTTAACTCCTTGCACAGTGGTTGACAGCCTTTAGCACACTCTTGTGGTTTGCTAGTTCATCATCTAACAATGGAAACGACACCCCCACCTAGACCCCTATCCATTAACCAACACAGCCCTGACAGCAGGCTGCAGAAAGAATTATTGCAGTATTTGTGCTGATTGCTTGATGGCACTATGAGATCTGGGGTCCACGCACTGTGCAGTGGTTTGGGCATGGCTAAAGAAATGCATTTGTGCAAACTAGCCCAAAAGGAATTCTCTTTCCCTTTTTTAGCTCTTTTGCTAGAGTGATTCAAAATGACCCGAGTAAAGAGTGACATGTGAGGTACCATAAATATGATAAAGTATAGATGGCCACATTGACCCCTTGTAATGTTTACTAAGAAGCAATTTCCTAAACAATTCTTGCTATTTAGACGAGTAAGGGGTGAAGTACTGATGACTCGACTGCTTAACAGTGTTAGAAGTATGACAAGATTCTACCCCTTCCCCTCCCATTTCATGTGTTGTGTTCAGGGAAGTTCATCTGAAATATCATTAAGGGAAACAATGATTACAGAATAAAAAGCCAAGCACATCCAAGCACAAAGATACCAAATATTATCTATTTTCAGACCATGTGCCTGGTCAAAGTGACCTTGTTTTTAAGACTAAAAGTGCAGAGGGAGTATATTTGCATTTCTCCGTGGGAAGGAGGGGAAGTAGAAGAATAACTCCCTCTGGAACTGGGCGAAAAACAACCCCAGCCCTTGGGGGCCTGTGCGGCTTCAACCACGCAGTGGATCTCACAGCTTAATTTCATTGATCACTCAGAGCAATTAACAGCTGTCGTGACCCTGCTATTACTATTACTACCACACACACACACACACACGCACGCATACGCGCACACACACACAGGCCCCCCAGGACTGTAGCGGTGCAGACCTGCTTTGAGCCGAGGCCATTTTGTTCACATCCATGGTACACTCACAGCAATACGACATGTCACAGTGAGGGAGCGCCACCAGTGGGGGCAGGCCGTGTGCTTACTCACAGAGCGGAGCTGCAGGTGGGGAACGGTACTTGGGGAGCGGTAGGTGAGGTGACCCCTGCCCCAACCCACCCACACTCCATCCTGTAGTCACTACCAGTGACCTCTGGCCCTGATAGGAAGGGGCAGCATGCAGCGAGGGTGCCAGTCCTTGCCCGTCCCCCCCCGCACCCCCCCATTTCGTCAGCACAGGGAGGGGGCACCTACCATCCGCCCACACCTGCTCCCTTGAGTTCCGTTTGTTAGTGAGTTTGTTTTGTTTGTTTGTTTGACGTTTTCATTTTCCAAAGCCGCTGTTGTCATTGTCGGTGCCTTTTGCCATTCCGTTCGTTGTGGTTTGGTGGTTGAGGGCAGGACAGCAGTCACTATGACATGTCCCTGTCTTTGTACCACTCTACAAACTCATCCAACAACACGGGCCCTGAGACAAACACAAGAGGTCAGACTAATCAGATGGAGCAAGAAAACAACGTACTGAACAAACTGCTCTGCACTTCAAGTCCAAGAAAATATTAATTTAAATAATTAAGTATATACTCTATGTCTAAATATGCTTATTTCTCTTTGTGTGCGTGTGTGTGTGCACAACTTATACTTACAAGCTCCGTCTTCATCATAGTTGCTAAGATCCAGATTGATGGTCCTGCTGAACTCTAGGACATTGCACCACTGGTCTTTATTTATAACTTTGTACTTCGATTGCTGTATGCCAAAAACACAGATGTGTTTCTTAATACACTGATACAAAATGTCTCCATTCAAACTCCAAAAGACAAACACAGAGGCATTTTTCCTCTTAATGAACAAACGTCAAGCAAATCAGCATACCTCTAGAAACTGGTTAAACACGGGAAACAATGGCCATGTCTTCCCCAGGAGAAGACCCAGCATGCATTTGGCTGTATTCAAGTCTAAACTCCTCTGGTCCTTTTCCTGCAAACAGCAAAAGCATTTAAAAGAATAAAAAAAACAAAAGACAACCCAGTTGGCAAACTCAGTTTCCAGGTGTCACAGGGCCCATGCAGGCTAACATGTTCATCACAGTACACCATAAACTTCACAGACCCCTACATCATTGCCTTCGGGGAGAGACTTACAGCTTTGGTAACTTTCAATGATCAGCAAAGCGTAGCCGCCAGGATGGACGTACAATTTAAGACCGTAATTTTTGGCTCTTGAAAGGAAACATGTGGCACTGCAGGCTATATATATATATAATGATCCATTGCTTTTTGTTGAACAGGAACACAGTTAAGCATTAGCTGAATGATTGTGTAATTATAGTGTCACCACACAGCAGAGCGACAGGCCCACAGAGCAACACCTATTGGCAAAGTGAGAGGCAGTATATGTATCAATTTCAGATCGCCACAGACTATTCATTCCTTGTCCCAGACATTCAGAACTCCACTCAAATGAAGCATAAAGCTGAGCCAACTATTGAACGACCCCCAAATCAATCAGACACAGACACTGAGCCTTTGAGCCTTTTTGTTTTGGGGGGGGGGGGGGGGGTTGTCCTATGAGGAAATGAGGAAGGAAAGGTTCTCTGCCTTTTACTCTACTACGAGAACACCTACACTTCCGGAGCAGTGGGCAGTTCTTTTAATCCGGCGCCCAGGGAGCAGTTGGGGGTTGGGGTTAGGTGCTTTGCTCAAGGGCACCTCATCCATGGAAGTGGATGTGGGAGAGCTGTTTTAATCACTCCCCCCACCCACAATGTACTTACCAGTCAGGGATTGAACCGGCCACCTTTCAGTCACAAGTCCGATTCCCTAACCAGTAGGCCACAAATGCACCTACTTGGTAAAATAATGACACTATGGTATACTCACGCTTACACACACACACACACACACACACAACTTTTGCTCTGACTGAACCATTCCCAAACAAATGTTTAAAGCTCTATGAACAGTTCCAATAAAGACTTGTTCTATTCTAGTCTACTATTTTCACTGTAACACAACGACAGTCTAACTTACCCGGGCAAAATCAAAGGCATATCGGTAGATGAGCTTAAAGTTGGTGGGGTCATTAAGGACAGACCTCAGGTAATCAAGGGACCTGCGCAGCTTCTCTGTTGAGTCACACCTTAGACAAGGATGCCGATTAAAGAAAAGGTCAAAGCAGAGAGATAAAGAGGGAAGGAAGGGATGCACAGAGAGAGGAAAGAGATAGAGATAGAGATAGATAGATAGAGAGAGAGAGAGAGAGAGAGAGCGAGCGAGAGAGAGAGAGAGAGAGAGCGCACAAAGAAACAAATGGTAAGAGACTAGTAAAATGGGCCATAGAGAGTTTCAGCTAGTGTTAAGCCTAAAGCATCTTACATAAGCTCTGATACATGGCAGAATCCCTAGCAGCAGTATGCAACCTTACACACTGACTTTCTGTGGGTTGTTTCTGCTTTGCAACCTTTTACGTGACAACCTTCTGTAATGTCTATGAAGATAATTGAGAAATCATCTTGCAGAGCCTTATGCCCCTGAGAAGAAGGAAATGGTCAAGTTTTAGCTGTGCAGAGGCACAGCGACAGGAGCACCTGGCCAGTTTTCTCCCTCATGAGCAAAGCCGGTATGATGCCACCAACACTGATCTCATCCCCACAGAGCTACCAAGCTGACCTTTGCTTTTCGAATGCTTAGCAGGATATCTGCAGAAGCTCTTCTGCTTCAGACAGACACCCTAACTGAAAACCTCCAGTTGATGTATTATTTGTTTATTTTATTTTATTTATTTAATGATTTATCATCATTCTGTTTTATTGGAAATGGCTCACAGGGAGGGAGAGGAGTCACTGTTGTTGCAAGTCAGTGCTAATTTATGGATAATGGCCGTATATGAAATGCAGTGAAAGACAAGCAATATAAATTTAAAGGTATCACACATGAGAAAATGAAGAGATTAGTATAAATTTATATGACAAAACATTGTTGTCTCACGGAAGGCATGTAGGAGTAAAACAAATATGATAAATATATATTAATGCAATGTATGTTAAAAAATCCATGCACAAACTATATATGCACATATACTTGGCATGCATATTAAAACAGTACAAACTATGGAGCACACACAAAAACAAACACAAAGAAAATGTTCTATGCTTACTGCAAGGAGCCCATGCCCTTCAGCCACTCCTGTAAGGTGAAATAGCCCATACTCTGGGCGTCCAGCTTCCAGGCTAGGACCAGCATCACCACCTGTGGACATACCAGAAGATGATGAGCAATCACAGGTAACTACAGCCTATAAGTATGACACATGCTAAATGTAAAAAAAAAGTGTGCTCATGATGACATACTGAATGCTTCTTGCTCGTAAGCAACACTGAAAATGTCTTCCACTACGAAGTAAATCAAACCTTGGAGCCTTGATGGTATATTTCTTCAATTTGTTCAAGCATAAAATGATTACTAAATAAATTACTGACATGACAAGCATGAATGGTGTCCATGACAATACAACCCACAGGGTCCCTGTGCATTCTGGGAAGAGCCTACTTATAGGAGGGAGGCATAGCACAGTAGTAGTACCCACAGGGACTCAGACTTGAGTCCAGCCTGAGGTCATTGAGGTTATTTCTCGAGCCCACTGACTCTTGACTCTACAAGAGTAGAGCGTACCTACAGACATAATGTGCTTGTGACCTATGGGCCATCACATTCTGTATGTTGCATCTACAGTGCTCTGAATGGTGAAGTCGACAGTATATCTATGTTGCATCTACAGTGCTCTGTAGGGCTGAAACGATTCATCGAGTTACTCGAATAACTCGATTACAAAAATTACTCGAGGCAAAAACCCTGCCTCAAAGCCTCGTTAAATTCCTATGACGCGCACTATACGTGCAGGGATCTGATTGTTCCACACGGACTGTTGTTCAGGAAGCACACCACTAGTGTGTGAATCGTGATACATTCTGAATTTAGCTGGCGCTATGGCAGAGAATGTCTAACGTTTTCAAGTAAAGTTTTGGGATCATTACATACTCAAAAAGGAAAAGAACAAGCATCTGAACCGAAAACATCCACTCCATGCTGTTTTACCAAGCGTCAATAAAGTAGGCCATCTATCAATCAATCTAGCCTATCTATCATCTACGTAGCCTATAGCCTACATTGATGTTGGCTGATTTTAATCACATACTGTATTTGTAGCGATGTCGTGATATAATGTTTAACTTTGATGTTTTTAAGTAGTAAACTTATTCACGTTCAATTGCAAGACAGTATGCCTAAAAAAGAACCCCTTATACACACATGCATGCACCCTCATCTTCCCTCACGCGTGCACACATACACACACACAGGTTGCTAGGTTACCATAGCAAATAGGCTCACCCCAGAAATTATTTTTTAGTAGCCTAATGGTAGGCTATGTTTTTAGTAGCCTAATTGTAAAATTATCTGTTAGTAGCCTAATGGTAAATGCTGCAGGTGTAGAAATCTACATAAAACAGATTTTTACTGATGTCAGGTCTAGATTACAGCATGAAACTTGTTGTGCATATTAATACATTAAATTGCTTTCCCTCTTCTCCCTCCCAGCACTTCACAACATAGTATGTACAGCTTTGTTCGCCCAGCTAAGTCATGCACAAGAGGCTGCAATTTTACAGAGAGCATTTTGAACATTATTTAATTGTTGGCACTGGCACTTATAAACACTAAATGGGTAAATTGCAATAAATGGGCTTAGTTTTGTAGCCTGATGTTGGAGCATTATTTGTTTGTCAAATGTGTTATTTGTTTTGGTTGTTTACAAATGCAAAAAAAAATAAATCCGATTAATCGATCGATAAAGTGCTAGATTAATCGATTAAAAAAAGAATCGATAGCTGCAGCCCTAGTGCTCTGTATGGTGAAGTCGACAGTATATCTATGTTGTATCTACAGTTCTCTGTATGGTGAAGTCGACAGTATACATGTTGTATCTACAGTGCTCTGTATGGTGAAGTCGACAGTATATCTATGTTGTATCTACAGTTCTCTGTATGGTGAAGTTGACAGTATACATGTTGTATCTACAGTGCTCTGTATGGTGAAGTCGACAGTATATCTATGTTGTATCTACAGTTCTCTGTATGGTGAAGTCGACAGTATACATGTTGTATCTACAGTGCTCTGTATGGTGAAGTCGACAGTATATCTATGTTGTATCTACAGTTCTCTGTATGGTGAAGTCGACAGTATACATGTTGTATCTACAGTGCTCTGTATGGTGAAGTCGACAGTATATCTATGTTGTATCTACAGTGCTCTGAATAGTGAAGTCGACAGTATATCTATGTGTTATCTACAGTGCTCTGTATGGTGAAGTCGACAGTATATCTACGTTGTATCTACAGTTCTCTGTATGGTGAAGTCGACAGTATACATGTTGTATCTACAGTGCTCTGTATGGTGAAGTCGACAGTATATCTATGTTGTATCTACAGTGCTCTGAATAGTGAAGTCGACAGTATATCTATGTGTTATCTACAGTGCTCTGTATGGTGAAGTCGACAGTATATCTACGTTGTATCTACAGTGCTCTGTATGGTGAAGTCGACAGTATATCTACGTTGTATCTACAGTGCTCTGTATGGTGAAGTCGACAGTATATGTTGTATGTACAGTGCTCTGAATGGTGAAGTCGACAGTATCTCTACTCACATTTTCTGGTTCCACTCCTATATCTTCACAGAACTTCTCCATCCCCTCTGGTCCCACGACATCATCACATCCTACAAGGTATACACACAAAAAACAAAAAACAAAAAAAAAAAACACACACACACACATATATATATATAAATATGCATTTTGATTTTTTTTTTAACCTTCACAGACCACAGCACTGAAAAATAAACTCTGCCATGCAATAACCCTGAGCTAGGAGACTACAGTAAACACTCTTTAGATTCTGGTCTAGGGCTGGGACAACGCGTCGACGTAATCGATGACGTCGACGCAAAAAATTGGCGGTGACTTGGTGACGGGTTTACACTTTTTGTATTATAGGTTTAGTTAGAGTAGGGAAGGAAGACACCGGAAGACTCAAACTTTTCTGTATTTTGTTTTCAAACGCGAGCAGAAAGTTAATACCATTCCGTCTGTCTGGGAGCTTACTTTAATAAATTTGTTAACTTTTCACTACGTCGACTCTATGGCTTTCCTTATGTTATGTTGAACCATTCTTTATGATTTATGGTCACGTAACAGTTTGCAAAATCCCGATGTAAATGGAAAAGTGTTTTCCAAGACACAAAAGTGCTTGTCCAAAGGAGAAGTACGAACCGTTATTTGAACTAACTATGTTATAAATTGCATCCACACATCAGCAGCCTTTTAACTGTGTTAATGTTAATTGCAAGGATTCTCACATGAACGTCTTAAAATGACAGGCACTCAATTAGACATACACTACTGAACTTTATTGAATGCTACCTCTGACTAAGAATGCATTACTTTGCACTTGTATAGTCTTTTATTTTGGAATCTTAAGAGCAATAAACATATATTGCAATGTTAAAGAATTCATGTTTTTTCATTCAGATATGTAAATAAACATGTATAAGTTGCTATTAGTGAATTAATTGGGAGATAATCGAATCGGACTGAAAAAATTAATCGTTAGATTAATCGAAGCATCGAAAAAATAATCGCTAGATTAATCGTTTAAAAAATAATCGTTTATCCCAGCCCTATTCTGGTCATATTCCAGGACATTCCATTCCTATTTCCATCAGACATGCAGGCCTCACCGGCATACTCGTAGAACCACTCCAGACACCTCTTACTGGAGAAGGCCTCCTCCTCCTGGATACGTGAGGACTCGTGTTTTCTGAAAACACTGTCAGTTGAACAGAGATTCACACACACAACCAGACACACACCCAAACACACAGGTTATCAAACCATGGCAACACAGGTAGATGAGAACAGGTTAAGCTTCTGACACTTAATCCATGTCAAATCTGGGACTTCTTCATAGATCATATTTGTTTACAGGGGGACAACGGGATAAAGTTAACCCTCACTGACAATTCTGTAGGGTACTGTACAAAAACTGTCTGCCTCTTCCAGTTAACAAGTTAAAAAAATTCAATAAGTTTCCTGCATGAACTGGATGACCTTCACGCGGAACCCACCCGAAAAGTGGTTTAAGACGGACAACTGCATAGCTTATGAGGTACTGCAAAGAGGTACTGCAATAGCAGAGGATTTGCTTAATTGTTTGTTCAAACCTTTAATACCTGCTTTTGTGAATTAGGGATAAACATTTGAGGAGGACTGATGTAAGTGGATTACTGAGGAGTGAGTCAGTTGTGAAGCTCACTGCGCTGTGCTGTGCTGTGCTGGGCAGTAAGAGGGTAGGTGTGGGGCCAGGAGGAGACCCACTGTACCGTACCTGTCCTGCCGACTCTTCTTGGCAGACAGGTCATCCCCAGCAGTGGGTCTCCTCTTTTTCCTGGGGGGCATGGGTCTGGAGCAGCAGGCTGAGGCAATGATGGAGGGAGGAAGGGAGAGAAGGAGAGAGAGAGAGAGGTTGACAAGTAGAGCATTTTCCTTTTCAAAAACAAATACTTTAGAAAGAATATGTTAAAAATACTGGCCACAAAGTTGAAACTCAATGTGTCAACAAAGTGTCAGAAAGGACCACAGAAAGAAAACGGAGTGCACATGGGAATTCTAATTAGCCTGTATGAGCATGTTATGTGCGTCAATTTTGAACATATGGGCTGTTCTTATCTGTATCTGTCTGCACCATGTCTCCACATGGAAAAGAGCTACAAGAGGAATTGGAAAATCTGATCTGATTGTGATACCTCACACAGGGAAATAGGTACAAGAAGACCAGTGACCAACTGAAAAGAAATCAAAACACAGTTTACAGCAGCAATCACAGTGTACAGATTGAGCCACCGGTCTGCCTAAAATGACCCCATGGACAGTGTGCGACTTGCACAATCTATAAAACCAGAGGGATGAGAGTCTCAGACTTGGCACAGAGGCTATCAATGGAAATCTGAGTTTCTCTGACAGCTCGGGCAGTGTGAAGGACACTGCCTCCCACATAAACGGCATCCTAGATAAAAACAAATAAACAAAAAAAATTGCCTGCTCTTCCAAAAAAAACTGCAATATCAAACTATTCTGAGAAACATGAAAAGAAGCAGGATGGGCGGGGGGGGGGGTTAGCAGATATAGAATGTTCCAGCATGGTAACAATGAAAACCATGCAGGAATTTCTAAGTAAAAACTATTACCTAGTCGAGCATGTCGCCTGACTTGAATCTAATAGAACACCTTTGGGATATTTGCAAAGAAGAGCTACAAAACCCCGCCTGCTGAGGGAAAAAAAGCAGAGAGACTGAGTCAGTCATCAAAGTCTGGGTTCCATACCTGTGGTATGCGATGCCGGCCCAACGTCCTCCGTTAGGTTCTGGGGAGAGAGAGGAACAGCAGGCTATGAAACCATGCACAAACATGCCTGTGAGCGCACGCACACGCACACACACGCGTACGCACACAAACATACACACGCACCAAACACGCACACACCTCTATTGTATAAATATTCTAAATCTTCCATGTAGGCTCCTGGAAATCACAACGCTGGATAGTGTTATTGTTATCATTTGAGTGCAGGATAAGGTACTGCAACAATGAGGCCTATCTCCCCATCATCCCTTTCTCTGATAACAGGCTCAGATTCAGTTCCCCTTGTGTGAGAACAAATAACACATGAAACATGTTCACATCAACCTCAGATGAATGGCAACACGTGTCACTGGATGAAATAAACCGACAGTGACACACATACAATCATAAAAACACACACACACCTCTTATCCCCTCAGTGCAATCGGACTCTGTGCAATAACTGCTGTGTTTACTGTTTCTATCTATTTATTGAGAACATGGAATGAATGTGTATGAGTGAGATGAATGTGTATGTGAGATGTGCTTGGGTAAGAATGTGCTGGTGTATGTGTGTATGTGTATATATATACTGTATACTCCATGCTGCTATTTGGAGAGGATGGCTCCAACAGAATTTTGTTGTATCGCATACAGTGACAATAAAGATCTATCTAACTATCTATCTATCTATCTATCACATTTGACTCTCTGAGTAGTAGTACGCTGCAGATGGCCAAAGGTTACAGTTAACATGGCCGCCTCAAGCCTATTATTACTCGTTTTTCTCCTTCTGTGAAATCACTTGTATTTCATCACATCACTAACGAGTAAAGTTTCTTTCTCTATGCTGAGTTGCACTGTCCTTGTCTGGTCAGAAACGAAAGCAAAAGAAGGTCTGTAGCTACTAAGCTGGAGTGTGGGCCTTCTTTTGCTTTTGTTCCTCACATCACTGTCCATACTGTGTCCTGGTGGACTGTTGTCTCAGACTGACCACACACACACACACACACACACACACACACACACACACACACAAACACACTTTCTCCCCCTGCCTGAATGTTGTCAACTCAGCCCTGCTCGGTCCCTGGATAGAACCAGTGACTGTGCAGCAGAGGTCTGGTCTGGCGGATGGCGTTTCACAGTGAATGCAGCACAGTCCAGCCGCTCTGTCTCTCCCTCTCCTTCCCGCTTTAACGCCTGCTAAACTCAAACATAAAGGGAAATTTCCAGAATAGATTGAAACTCTTCCATTTGATCATTCACAGGAGCCATTTTTGAGCCATCTGAAGTCAAGCTTCCTCATCTATTAGCTCTCCATCTGCCTTCTTGAAAGTGAAAGTAAAATACAACTTTTCATTGTCTGTTTTTAGACTTTTGCATCACTTGCACTCCTGTTCTTCAGCTATAGGACTTTAAAACCCAAACCGGTCTGGACATTAGCTAGGTCCAGATCTGGCCCAAACCCATTAGGGTCTGAGGCCCGCTAGCCTGATGCTATCTGTTAATTCTTATGCATTTGTTCCATAAAATGCAAGCACATGTGTTGATCTCATCTTGGTGGGAGAAAAATAAGCAACTTACCAGCCTGTGCAGAGTGTGGTAAATCTTGTGGATGCTAGCCAGTGTAGACAGGTGTGAGTTCAGCTGAAAATCTGCAATTGGATGGGGGTTGGGGGATGGGTTGATTACATGTCTACTTTAATGACCCAATTTACAGTTTTGTACCCTTTATCACACCTTGTCCTGTCATGAGAGGGAGGTGTATGTCTCTCCTCAGTGACTATAACAGGTCTTGGTATGTCACTGCGGATTTCTGAAAAATGTTGATTGTCAAAATTCTTTCACACAAACATGGTCATCTGCGGCCGTTTTAGGGCGGTAACTACGCCATGCTGTTTGGGTGTGCAAACAATCGCTGCATCGCCAGTGTGGAGCTGTCTTATAAAAGTATTTTGTCGAGTTTAGTTGTATTATGAAAGCACAGTTTTTATAGCTATCTATGCGTGTTCACTTTTGTCACTTTAGCTATCATTTTGGTATATAACGAGCTATTTGACGTCTTTAGAATACTAAACATATCGGAGGTGCCTAATGTTGAATTACTCCAGTCAAGATGTTTTTACGTTAATCACTATATAGTTGTCTATCCAAAGTAAGATCCCTGTTTCGAAGTTAACTGATGGTCAAATCAACCAAAACTCCGATATTGTTTGCACCTCAAAGTGGTCCGTGACGTGCTTGTGTGAAAGAATACAGGTAATATAATAACCTATAATAAAATAGGTTGAGCCATGACGTCATGAACAAGCGAATGATTACTAATGCATGTATTTACAGTGCGGTAGCCTATACGCGACCCTCCAGTTCAATCAGACCCATTTAGCTGGGAAAGAAACCAGAATGCAGAATGCTGTCTCTGTTGTGTGATTTCAAGATTGTTTCGAATAATATTGTAAACAAAGAGTAAATGGCACCAACAGAAAACAGCCTAAAATGACCGGTGGCCTAATTCGCTGTGCAGGCTACATAATATTGCAATCATAAGCGGTCACTTTTTTAGTTACTTCCTCGAAAATGCATGCATGAAACATTATACAACATCAAGGTATTCAACATTCAATCCGAATAACTAGGTCGCAATAGGCTATTTCGGGTTGGGATAGTTGCATAATAGTTTTGCATCAAGATATAAAACATGCTATCTTAACCACAGAAACGCAAAACAGAGAGGGTAATAACAACACACGTACAGATAATTGAGAAACAGAAGTGATAGTCTTTTTTAGCTGAGGCCTGTTGCGACCACTCTGGAGGTAAGCTACTAATAGAACGCCTGTGAAATTTGGGGTCATATGAAGCAGCTGAACGTGATTGCTGGTGCGTGGAATTTGTAACATTAGGCCAAAGCTACTCTACAGCAAGACAAAATCGAAACGCAGCTAACCTTTAAAAAATAATTCATTCGATGACATGCGTCAACACATTTCATATTCTCGCTTTAAAAAATGTGACACCATTATTGTAGCGTTTGGTTTGATTTCCAAGCTATGTCATCGCAGCACAGCTAAGGACTGCAACAGAAGCTCATACAGCCGAAGAAGCCACTCGATTGAAAGCCGCTGACAGGCCGTTCCCAACAGAACTGGCTACATACCTAACATAACAGTACACACGCACAACTTGCTACGAGTTTACAAAGTAGCTCGGGTGGGTGGAGACCTGGGGATTGTAGTCCAGATGGGCCCTCCTAACTTCTAAACATAACGGTTTATGTGGGTGGGATGAACCACAGTTCCCAGAGTTCCAAAAATACTAATTTCATTCAGCACCCCTCTCCTAACACTACAACCCCAACTGATGAATGCGATCTAAATTGTTGCAGAAACATCGTTCTGTGCTATATCATTTGCACGCAAACCACGTCGAAACCCCTTTGTGGCACATACATAGAACAAGTGCGTTATGCACAACGTTTGCATACATGGAACATGTTTTCCACAACTGCGTCACAATTTTCACTCCCTGTAATTTCCTGCAGTTTCCTCGAAAACTGACCCATTTAGCTGGGAAAGAAACATCGCTGTCCATAGTTAACTTCATGCAAGACTCGAATAACACTGTATTATGTAAAGAACACAATAGTTATGACCACTGCACACAGAGAGCTACGTTGCAGGTGCAACGTGACACAGTATGTTAAATATAGCTCCTATTCAATGTTTCAGGGGTTTTAGAACAGAATAATCGTTAAATAAGCTATTCGGGGTGAAAAGGCATACTGAGACTATACTCTTGCTCTGTTTCGGAGCGTGCATTACGCAAGATAAATACAAAGAGAATGGCTACTCTAGCATAGTGACTACTGATTTTGTATGATCGCTCCGGTAACGACGACTGGTTCATAACCACAAAAAGGCGTAAATCGCAAACTCAACAGCAAACTGACAGAATGCACAGCGACAGCCAGAGCTCTGCTGAGTCTGCAGGTCACGCAGTACATCGGCAACCTCAAAAGATGACATCAAAAAAGGCTCTATTGTACTTACTTGCCGCATCTGAGTGCATTTTTATGAAACACTCAACTGTATCGTTGTGAGTGTGCAGACCGGCCAGGGGGCGGGACATGTCATTTATGTCCATACCCACAAATGATTTAGGTGGACGAAAACACTTGGGGCCGCGCCTCTTAAGTTTATAATTGGCTGACAGAAATGTCTTTCAAATACTTTGTAGACAAAGGTCTTAAGCCCTCCTGTATATATCTGTTATTGGTTAAGATAGCAGTAAAGGGAGGTCTTTTGACAGCGTGCATTGGCTGATAAACTTGTCTGCACATATCAATCGTAAGAGATTCCTCGTGCAAAAATAAATGCCTGCCCACGATGAGACCTCATAGGTGTAATTTCATTTCCGACACTGCCCTTCAAGACTTCGCAATTGGTCAGAGCTGTGCTCATTCCAAGAGAATGTAGCGCACTATCAGAAATGATTGGCTATGAAGGTTAGTTTTGTTTACTGTAGGGCGTTAACTCTCTCCTCTCCCGACTCCCAAACAGGCCTATGTTTTTTGTTCTAAAGTTGCAACAGTAAGCTGCGTTGGCTATTGCATGCTCATTGTCACCATGATTGTCACAGACCAATGTTACTTTGCTATTGTTATCATGGGACGGATCTATTTCACAATACCGTGCGCCATTATTAAAATGTTTAGCTCACTGACGCGTGAATTGATATGTTTCCTATTGTTTACACATCACAACGCATGCCTCCATTGTTCTAATATGCACACTCTCACATCCAAGCATAGTATGGTGTTAGCTGCGTAAGTAGGCTACTTCACTAGTTGCTGCAGTGCGTAAAGTTGCCACAAAATTACAGTTAAGTGGTTTGTTATTGTTACTGTACATGTGCATCGTCTGAGTAGCTAACGCTTTAATCAGAAACACTTGAATGTCACTGCGTAAAAGCGACAAAGGAACCTGTATGCCATACTTTCAAAACATCCTGTGCTCTTGCAAGGCGTGACTTGTTTTTCAATTCCTTGAGGTCCATGGAAACTGACTGGTTGTGATAGTCACATATTTATCTGGTGTACGAGAATGTTACCATCACAAAGAAGCTGCATTGAGACTTTGAAAGGGATTGTTTCTCTGTAATAAGCATTGTATAATGCACAGTAATACACATTTGTGAATGCTGTGCAACCTTATCAGCCTTATAGATCCGGATATTGTTTTTCAATGGATTACTACATCACGCAAACATTTTTCTGCTGCGTTCAAGACAACTCAGAAGTTAGATATTTCCAACCATGTAGAAAAAGCACTGGAGGTTCAGGGTTTATTCTTGTGAACTCGGGAAAAACCCATGTAACCCAACTGTCAAGTTAGATAAATACTTCTGAGTGTTATGGAATTCAGCATTATACTCTCAAATCTGGGACTTTGGCTTTTCTGTGAGAAAAACAACAATCCTACAAAGATTAAAACAAGATGGTAATTTGAGGTCTGTAGATAACCTGGAATGTGTTTGCCAAAGACACCAGAGGGCACTATTGTACTAAATTCCAGCCGTACCTACTGTATGAGAGGTAGGTCTCGCTCTCTCTCTCTCTCTCATGCGCGCAAGCGCGCGCACACACACACACACACAGGTAAATGTATATAGACAATCAAACAGCTTCATTTACAGCAACTACCTGTTTGAGTCACTCCACTTAGTTTCACACCGCATGGAGTGTTGAAGAAGCTACCAGTACAGGTAAGGGTGACATTCACAGTCTCAACAGCATAGAACAGCCAGGGGCATGGCCATAGACATGAAGACAGGTACAGACCCAGACCCTTGATTGAGGGTTCTACAGGAGCCGCCGTCATCAGGACAACAGAGCCTGACCATGTGGCTGTGCTGTCCTGTGGCTGTGCTCTGGGAGTTTCCGTCGGGTTAAGCGTGAAATATCTCTGGGAATACTGAAAGTAGGGGTGAGCTACCTCTCTGGCGTGTTTCATTTGGTCCTTGGTTAAAATATAATGAAAGTTTTTTTGCACAAAAGCGTCTGCTATAATTAAAATATAAACATTAACACAAACAAACGCAACTTTCTGTGCAATCCCTGGCTGCACCTTTTGCATAGAAACTGCATGAGAAAGAGAGGGAGTTTGATGAGATGGCTGCAGGGACTGACTACTGTCACGCAACAAATGCCTTCTGGACAGATGAGAAGAAATGTTTTTGACAGTGCTGATTCTTTTTTGTTTGATGCTGATGTTCATGCGATAATTGCTCTACTAATGTGTGTTAAGTCATCTCAGATTTCTTACTGTGTGTGAATGAACTACAGAGTAATAACTGTGTAGTTCTAGGGGTAGCCTCTCCAGTTAGTAGTTAGTAGAACTGTAGTGTCCGAATGCATCATAATGATTACATTTCATATGGATGTGGGGCATGTCAACTCAAGTCCAAAGCAACAGATAAAGCCATTGTGTATTATGTGCAGGAGTGTGTTTAAATTGAAGTGTGAATTATACAAAGTACATCCTGACTATCCTGGCTGACACCATATTGGCTATTGAAAGAGAATTGGTCCATGGACCCTTCGTTCACTTCCGATTTCTAAGGGGCGTACCCAGCATTGAAAAGAAACTTAAACTGATACCAAATATTTTCAGAAGTACAGGAAACATATCCTACTTGTAAACAAATGTTTTAAAGTATGTGTATCTCTAAGCTTTAAGCTGTCTTCAACGCAGCCACACAATATTATGATTAAAAACAGAATGCCAGTCTACACTCAAAGTCTCTTTCTCCCATTCCTGTTTTGTCAGATTGATGTACTATGCAACCTAGTCATATAGGGACTTTGGCTTCTGTGGATTCATCCTATAGGACCTCCCCGCAGAAGCAGGGGGATTTCCCACTCTAAGCTGATGAAACAGATTGTCAGCTGGGCTGTGTTCAGAAACTGTAAAGTCATAATACATTGTAATTTCGGTCGTGGTATCTTTTTAAGTTACAGAATGTTTGCTGATCCTGAACAGAGCTATTAATCGTTTTAACCTAAAACAAAGGTTGAATGACAAAGTATGAAAGGTGAAGTCGATCCAAGGTGTGACACTCCAAGTGAATTTTTTTCTCTCAGGCGTGTCCTTATAAGAAACTTCCAACTTTCACCAGCAATGATTGCATGAGAGGTGTTGTTGAGGTTGTTTATCGTGTGACAATGTGACTTCAAGCAGTTGTGTGGATTTTCAGGGCATTTTGAAAGATAGTTTTGCGTATTTTAAACTGGTAAATGTTAAAACAGAAGTTTAAATGGGTAAAGCTGAATTACAATTAATTAAATTACCATTTTCATTCAGACATTAACCTATCATATTCTACTTCAAGAATCAACATAGAGTACTGCTGTTCACTGGGTGCTTGACTATCACTATCACTGAGTAATCATTCTATGTTGTTCTTTTAATTATTACTTTTTAAACACTTTTAAACTATTGGCCTTTTAAGCTCTTATGTACTATTACTGTGATTTCTTTTTAATTCTTTACTCAAAACTATTTATGTGAAGCACATTGAATGACGGCTGTGAATGAAATGTGCTATATAAATAAACTTGATTTGACTTAACTATCCTAAGACTGTTGATGAGTTTCAGTAATGCTTAGTCATATGCCCATATGTGGTACAATATGACTATAGGCCTATTATAGTAACGGCGCACTTCATGTGTGTGTTGCAATATGTTTCTTCACTCATTGAAAACCCAAGGGGGCGGAGTCACAGAGCTGATAATGCTGAGAATTTTGAAGTCAGATAAAACCATGTTTTATACTTTTTATTATGTTTTATGTTTATGCTTTTACTTACTATAACTCTTTGCTTTTGTTTATGTAAAGCACATTGAATGACCCCTGTGTATGAAATGTGCTATATAGATAAACTTGACTTGGAGGGACCTATACTTTACCAAATGTTTATTAATATTAATTTAAAGTAATTTCTAATTATCTCATAACTATGATAAATATTGTTAAATATACACACAGGCCATCAGTAATTGATTATAGAGAATACAAATTGTAAAACATAATCGAAAATTAAACCAGTCAATTATAACAAATGTGTGATAAAATAGAGCAAGGGTCATTTCACTTTTCACTTTTTTTCACATTTTCTTAATTGTCTTAAAAGGTCAATGAATCAGGTCTGACCCCAACCAAGATGTCTGATATTGAACCTTCAATCAGCTTTGAAGCGAGGCTCCACAGTGTTACAAGTGTTCTTCAGTCCCACTCTTGACCTTGGTGGGGTGGAGCCTGCTGATGTTTAGACAAACGAGTGGGTGGGGAGGCACACTAAGAGGGGGCAAGGAAGCCACTCGAGAGGAGCTCAAGAGAGGAACTGTGGAGAGAGAGTGAGAGGGGAGAATCCAAACCTTTCAAGTTGTCTGAACTTTTCCACCACCAGCAGGATCATGACTACTGAGACGCCTGAAGGCTCCGGCGCAGCTCAAACAGCTGCACCAGCAAGGGACCGCAAGGTGAGCACTCTTCTCCTATCCATGGATCTGTGTGATCAGCTTTTGTCTGAAGATGTTTGTAGTATCGTCCTAGTTTGATTATGGTTCATCGTGTTCATCAATGAACATCATTATGTTCCATCAAATCACATGGTTCATTAGTCTCACCAAGTCATCTATGATGATTTTGTTGTGATGAATCAGGTTTCAGGTGTTACATAATCTTACTGGAAAGACATACTAGAGTAAAACTGTGACAACCCTCCACGTCTCGACTCAACTCTGAATAATGTGTCTGTTTGCAGTGCGGCATGGGAGACCGCCACATTCACAGAGACGATGTGAGGCAGATATGGAGGGAGTGTCAGTCAGAGAGCTTCTGGTATAGAGGTACATTGGGGCGCGTGGCGTCTGTCACATTCACAACGCTAACCACACATTCTTGGTTTCGCTGCTTGTTACATATAGCCTTTTGATTTCTTCTGAGGCACAGTCGTAGTCACAGTCCACCTGTGTGTAACAACAGTATGAATGATTAACTGTGTGGGTGGGTGCTATTGATGAATAGTGCATTGTGTGTGGCAGTGTGTGCTATTGTAGTAACTTTCCAGGAAGGCTCTTAATGACATTATGTCAATGGATTCATCGATCATTGCCCCCTCCCATTAGCAAGCATGTTTGTGTGTGTGTGGAGTCAGGTTTCACATGCAAACAAGGGGCCCCATGATTTCACCCCACTAATGGTTGCTGTCTGGAGGAGCCCGACCTCACGTGCACACCCACGTGCAGGGCGATAGACGAAACATGTAAAAGTGTGTGTGTATGTGAGCGGGAGTGTGTGAGTGTGTCCACCTGTGCACAGAGATGTTCAAATAAGAATTTGTTAAAGTTGACGGTAATTCTTTTCAACATAATCAAACATCTGCTCTGATAAAACAATGATTTGGCCTATTGAAAATGCAGTCACGTTCATAATTGTATTGTGTATGCCACGTGTTTGAGTGTTTGAGTGTATAATTGGTCCCTCTTGTGGTGGCTTCTTCAGCAATCCTCAAAAGCAATCTCACTTGACTGTCTGTCTGGTAGTTGTGACATACAACAGGCACCACCCAAAGACATGTTGAGTAAATAATGAAATCAGACCTTCTCTACTACGATTTCACCCAACCCACTGAGCCATTTTTATGTCTTTTGCTATAGCTTTAACATTGGTGATTATTAGCAAATGATGGAATTTATGTCAGTGTCAGTGATTAAAGGCAACATACAGTATCTAGAGGTGCAATGTAAGTAAGTGCATTTTTTAACTGACTCCTGTTTGTTTATTTGTTCTTTCTATAGCCCTCCCTCTCTCAGTGACTAGCATGGCTGTGACAGGGGCCCTCATCTACCAAGGTAACTAAAGCCACAGATTATTCAAAACAACTTCATCTGAACACATAGCCAAAGCTAATGTTATGTCTGAATAGAGGTATGAGTTTACCTATTGAACCTAATGTTACATAAACATTACACTATGTGACGGAGTACTGTCACTACAGTTGAGTATACACTCTGATTGCCAATTAGCCTGGCTCTTTGCTGTGGCAGTCAAGCTGCAGGTTTAGTACCCCGGAGACACAGGTTCAAGACCGGGTCACTGCTCTCTCCCTTTGCTACATATGGTGTCAGAAGTGGGATGGTATGCTGTGAGGTCATCGGAAGCGTGCCCAATGTGTAAGCTGTATGAGGGACCCCAGGATAGGTTGACCCCGGTGTGAGGGATCCCAGGATAGGTTGACCCCGGTGTGAGGGATCCCAGAGACGGGTGAAGCACGTGTGTGGGGCACCCTGGGATGGGAGAAGTACGGCTGGTGGTTGTGTGAGGGACGCCAGTGTGCATGAAGCGCATGGGCACGCTTCCCTAAGGGGTGGGCAGTGTGACGGAGTACCATCACTACAGTTGAGTACACACTCTGACTGCCATACCACAAGCCTGGCTCTTTGGCGTTGCGGTCAAGCTGCAGGTTTAGTACCCTGGAGACACAGGTTCAAGATTGAGTGGGGTCACATGATCTTGACTAACATCATTTATGCTTTGTCTACAGGGATTTGGAAGGCATCAAAACGATTCGGACCATTCCCCAAGCTAGCATGTAAGTGTATAAAGTGTACATGAGTCGGGGCACTGGGGCGCACACAGCTCCAGTGTCCATACCACATTGGGGTCCAAGCGCCCACCGACGTCAAATCCAACCCGCGGTAATTTCCCGATTCCACTCGTTACTTTCCTAACTGTATAAAGGGGAAAACCTAAAAATGTAGTTAAAAAGTGTGCATGAGTTTGAAATATCTTATTTTGAGTAGGCATATCCTATCTATGTTACTTATTAAATTAGGCAATTAGTCTTGTTATTAAATATGTTGGATTAGGTTTGTCCAGCATTATATTGTATTTCTTTTCTGATAAGATATTCCAGACTTGTTAAAGCTGGACTTTGGCCAGAGTTCTTACTACCTTTTTTATCACACATGTAAATTACGCTGATGTTGATCCTCACTCTATCAGACCTGATATGACATGCAAAAAGTGCTTGATGCTGTCATAATAATAGTCAAGTCATAATCTACACAATTTCATATCATAGCTGGGAGATAAAATACATTAACAAATAATAATAACAATAATAATTAATATGTTTTGCATTTCTGTTTCAGTGGCAGGTGTCCTTGGTTTCGCTGTGGGTAAGGCCTCCTATGCCAGAACGTGCCGAAAGAAGTTTGAGAGACTTGGTCCCTACACTGGTCCCCCTGGGGTTGGACCTTGGTCACGGAGACCAGACTTTGCGCCAGGCCACAGGTACTGTATGTCTTATGTAGATATACACGCATCATGTGAAAGATCTCCCTCAAGTAATGTTTTTCTAAGAATTGGACGACAAAGAGACTGATCCTTCATTTTTCTCTCTTGGTTGAGATCAATGTACGGACACAATAATGTAGGCCCACTCTTGGCCAATATGAATTAGTCATTCTTTCTGTTGAACCAGTTTTTGGAGACAGGTCTTTTAGTTTTGAGCATGGTGAATGGAAGGCTTATTTAAGGTGAGGCTGTTTGGGTAAGCTATAGGGAGTGTTTTGCACGCCTCTGCCGCTGTCACGTACACCTGTGTTACCCATGGACTCTCTGCAGACACTGCCACCACATGTGTGAAGAATGCAAAAGGCAAGAAGCACAACCAACAGCAACAGCACAAGCCCAGCCAACACAGAGCTAGTAAGTATTAAATGCACACACACACACACACACACACACACACACAATAGATCAATGCTTAACAGACCTCATGTCTTTTTTCCACAGGGCACTTTTTCCCACGTCTTCCGTGCCTCTTGCTTTATGGAATGTAAATCTGTCTTTTCTATATTACTTTGATTTAATAATAAAGTTGTCTAGTTGCTTTGTAAAATTATGGCAGAGTTTTATTAAAGTCCATTTGAAGCAAAATGTGTTAAAAGACTAAATTGTGGTTGTTGGCTCTGAATTAACTCCGAGTTAACCAATTGTGGAGTTCAATTTGTGGCTATTCAGGGCCCTATCATGACAGTCAAAAGCGCATCGTCACTCGTCAAAAGCTTATTCAAATTTAGTAGGATGTGTCCAGTCCACATTGGGAGGGTTTTCGTTATCAAACGTCGAGCGCATGGCGCAACAAGGTGTTCCTAGGTTTTTCAGTCATGGGTGTGTTTGGGGCCTATAACATAATTTAAACCAATGAGAATGACATCTGTTATTCCTAGCATAGCCTTCACGCATTTGCACTCCTCTATTATTTGAACTCATTGGCAAAGTGAAACTAACTTCACCATGGTGTCAGTCAACGACAAGACAGTTATATGCAGTTACTTTCACTATTGACTGACAATGGGTTACCATCGAAAACATGAAAAAGCAATACTTTCCAAACCGGAAAAAGCAACACTTACCCTAATATTGCTCAAATGATTATCATGCAGAGGAGTTGCAATATCTCGTGACGGTGTGTCTTCAGCTGTGCTCCATAAGTGTCTCTCGCCTCTCCCCTAATCACTTTTAACCGTCATTACCAATTTGCAAATGATGGTGAATAACTACTCATCATGAGATGTACAGTATTTCGTAATATCTTTATTCTAATTATGTTTCCTATTGTAATCGTGCAATTTGTGATGTTTTGCTTGGACGTGGCTGGTGTGCGTTCATGGATGATAGGTGCTCCCGCCAATATGACAATGTGCTCTTAAAATAACATATAAACAACTCGCCATAGACTTCTGACCAGGTGTACAATAGCGATTTTTAGACAATGTGCTAAGCCACTCCCTAAGTTGTTAATTGCCACACCCCTGGGCGCATTGTTTAAAAATGAAACGTGCAAAATAAGGAATTAAACTTCGCGCTGGGTGGAAAACGAGTTTTACGCCATGCGTCAGTGTGCAAAATTCAGCCCTAAATTATTTTCAGTTTTGGTTTTTTTGTCAGTCCTAAAAGGGTGTCTTGATGGTGTAATGATTTCCCCATGTACTTTAACCTCTCCTCTTAAATAGCCTGGCTAGGCTACCTCTTAAAGTGCTCTGTCTGTCTGCACTGTCACTTGCCATGCACATAGATGTTTCATAGAGAAATAGATGTCATTCAGCGGCGCCAATAAAAGTAGCTGAAACTGAAACACTTAACAGTTGAGTGCGCAGGTGGACAAACCTCAAAAAAGTAAAGTGCCTGCCACTTAGCACAGGTAATATCACTAATTGTGCACTAACTAGCTGCTTTACTGGCTGACGAGTTGTGGTAATTAGGATTGGCTGATTTAGTGAGTAGTTGGACTTTTCCATCTCTGTGAGGTTCATGTTGGCCTGTCCATAGTGTTTACCATGCCTTCATATCCAATATGTATTTTCCCAGGATGCTAGAATTGTAAAGATCCTGTAAACCAAAATTGGAGGTTTGTTTGGAAACCCCTTGAATTGGTTAATGACACCCTTTTCTGTGAGGTAACAAACTCACCTATTTTATTTTTGGTATTTAGGGACTTAAATTCACTGTGCCTGCCACAAGGTGGCGCTAAAAGATTATTCAACCCAGAGTTGTATAGATATCTACATATGGCTCTGATTCAACCTTTGGTTGCTCATGCAGCCATTTATGAACCGAATATACAGTGTTTATGTTTGTCTATGTCTGTGTGAAGCGCTTTGAGTGGCCATAGTGTTAGAAAATGCGCTATACCAATAAATACTTACTTTAATCTATATAATTTCGGTAAACAAAAATATTGCTATAGACAAAGGCACTCAGAATGACTTTTGCGTCTTATATTTCCCATCCTGAGATCAATCAAGTTTGACCCAAGACGTGGTAAAGAGCCCTTTGAGCCACAATTTACATTGCTCAGTAATGTGCCATCAAACTTCACACAAGCGTCATTATTGTGGTTCTTGGAAAAATCAAGAATGTTCTTTTAGCAACTATCTTGCTATTATGACAGCTGCAAGAGAGAGAGAAAATTAAAACGAAAAACAAAACGTGAAAAAAGAGGAGGCTTTATGTGTATGGAAGCCATTGCCAAACAGTCCCGCTGTACTGATGTCTAGGGAAGAGCTTCTCTGTATGTTTTAGGCATAACATATCTGGACTTGTATGGACAACTAGGCTCAGTGGGCAAAGTGCAAGTCAGTCAATGAGCAAAGTGTCTCGTGCAGAAACTAAAGCTTTAATGTCTCACGTGAAAGCTTTGAGCTGACCCACCAATGATTGTGCTTAGGCTCTTGCTCATGGCATTAAATTAGCAAATAGATTTTTGCATAGTTATTAAATTAGCTTTAACTGAAGACTTTGCCCGTCATTTAATTTAGGGCCCAGGGACTCATTTGCCTGCAATCTGATGACTGGACAATGGTAGCTCACAAGATGTATAAATGACACATTGCTGAATCTTTCAAACCAATTTGGTTTATTAATGGCTTCATGTGGACATTTCATATATGATGCAGCAAAACCGACTCAAACGGCTACAGAAGTACAGCAAACGACAGAGCTGAAGGTTATGTGTTAACAAAAACAAAGACCCAGTGGATTTTTCAGAGTTGTGTCCAATAACACTTAAATTAAGGTTTTTGAAAAGGGATGAGTTCCCATCAGACACGTTGCCTAAAAATTACTGGACAAATTCACTCACTGATACAATATGAAGCCCTATTTAAGTGCAACAATGTGAGAGGTTTACGGTCACTTTAACAACAATGCAATCTACAGCTCCTCATAGCTTCTAATTAACAGACTTGATCTCACTGAGCCCTGTAAATAATCAGTCTTGTAAGTGAATTATTGGATCATTGTCATTGATGTCATGGATTCTCCTCCAGCCTGAAGTACTGGTATGTGCAGCCTCGTCACTAAAAAGCAAATCAAGATAAAAAAACAAATAACTGAAGATGCCATTTTATTTATTTAATAGCTAGGAAGATTTGCATCAGCAACATATGTATTGTTTGCAAAATACTAACACTTGTTTGCCTGATCAACAATATTAAAGCAAAAGAAGTATGTCTATTATTTGCATTATGTTCCATCAAGAATGGAGAGGATCACCGCTGTCAACAAATGCTGTTGGCCTTTTCAAAGAAACATCCTGAACAACCAAAATATGGCTGGCCCCTGATCTATGACATCAGCAGACGAAAGACAGACAATGTTATGGCCCTTAATGTTTCCCAGCAGATATGTTTTGAACGAATTGTACCTCACTCCTCCCAAGTATCTCCATACTTGTTCTTTTTCCCTGAAAGGAGAATAAATAAAAAAGATTTCAATTACTTCCCTGCACTGGAGAAATGCCTTTAAAAGGATACTATGTCTGTTCAGGGACAATCATTTACCAGGTTGCTTAATAGTAACATGCATATTCACGGACCTCCTACAACTGGTAATGCACATCTCAACAACAGATTACTATGGTCCATTTTCATTTTCATAAACCCCTCTGAACTACTAATCTTGCATAACATACACAATAATACATCATAATAATCCTTGTTGAGGTCTTTACACAACATAGAAACTATGATGTAGGCTGTAAACTACATTATAAAATTGTGATGTATGACATTTAAACATTAAACACAATCCTCTCCCTCTCTGTGCTCTAAAACCTTGTAACAACATATAGGAATAACACACTGTGATCTATGTTGCTGAGTGAGTGCACATTTCAGCATTTCGTTAAGTGGGTCAGTAGGTAGGTAGGTAACCTCTGAGTCACTCACCCTCTTTCTTTGGTGCTGTGGCGACCTCGGCTTGGGGTTTGACCAGGGTCTCTGTCTTCTGCGTCAGAGTAACCTCGTAGTTCTCGCGGTTTTTGTTGCGGAGGTCCTCATAGAGCACCGGCTTCTTCTTGGGCAGGTCGTCGTCCAGGTAAGACGCAGCTGAATGTGACAGTGCGGGATGAGGGAGAGGTTTTCAGTCAAAATTCAACTAACCATGGCATCTTTTTTTTTTCTAGATATTTGAAAGGTACAGAATGAGATTCTAGTGTAGGTTGTTGGTCAGTGATTTTGAACTCTGAAGACAATAAAATTGCACCCCTGCCTTCTGTGCTCCTGGGGCAATGTTCCGATAGCCTGGGGTAGTGTATGTCTTATTCAGGCAGCGGCCATTGTAAACCAAAACGAGGCTACAGGGTACATAAACCTAGCCTGGAAAAATCCAAACTCATTCACAAAGTGAATAGAGTCTGGTGACTCTCGATTTGGAAACGTTTGCAACACTTGCATCACTAACTTTGAAATCATTGGTCCAGCCTTACCAATCACATTGATCAGAGATTCCTAACGTTGCTTCCTACTTCGCCTAAACTTTACATATTGACAATAAACAGCATCGTCAGGAAACAATGTATGTGGGTCTACCTTTGCTGTAAATAAATTTCTGCATTTTTCCAACTGCATTTTTTGACGTTTGCAGGTGTTACTGCTTCTGTTTATCACAATAAGTTTTGGTTTTGTTTTCCCCTCTCGTCGCTGATTGGCCTGACATTTTTCTTGTCTGAGGGAAACAGACTAAATCTCCCTGGAAGAAGATCTAGGTGGGCGGGGCCAGGCTAAACCATAGGATTGCTTCTCTGATTGTTTAACACTGTAAAGCGCCATGAGACATGTGCAATCTTTTGGCGCTCTATAAGTGATATTAATTTGAAATTGAATTGAATTGATTGTTGTGTTATATGCATTTACCAGTAGATGTCGAAAATGCATTAATGATTTACAGTAGTCAGTGTACCCTGAAGCCTTGCTTTGGTTTACACAATGGCCACCGCATGAATAAAGTGTCCTACATACTCGCCACTCCCGACCGGTAGCGCGACAATGTGACGTCAAAATTGCGTCATTTCGGCCCCAGCCGTGGCACAACTGGCTGGGGCACCTGCACCGTACGCAGGTAACCCGGGTTCGATTCCTGCCCCGTGGTCCTTTCCGGATCCCACCCCGACTCTCTCTCCCACTCACTTCCTGTCATTCTCTACTATCCTGTCAATTAAAGGCATAAAAGGCCAAAAAATATACAAAAAAAATTGCGTCATTTCCTCTGTCGCACGAGAAATTTCAGCTTCACGCAGGCAGGTCGTGGACAGGAGATTTTTTTTTTCAGATGCGCGCGACAAGCAGGATGAGCTTGAAGCCAAGATCAGGGAGCATGCGTGCCTCTATACAGACATCAACTACATTCAGGCATTTTTGCCTAGCCCACATCTTAAATAAACATGATGTTTGAATAGTCAGTTTGAGAAGAGAGGGAAATTAACCTGGCTAGGTTACCAGCGAGAGTTTGTGATTTTTAAATAGTTTGCTGGATAAGTTAATGAAGCTACCAGAGAGAGAATTAAGATGAAAGAACTAGGACATGCCAATAATCCAGCAAAAGGTAACAAAGATATTTATTTTCAACCAAAGGATAAACACCTGAAAAAAATCTCTTTCCACCTTAGGAAATTACACAAACTCATCTCTCAGCACCAGCCAGCTAGCTAAAATTCCGAGATGTCTTTATTCGGGATGAATAAAGTAGCCTATGTATCTATCTATTTAGCTGCACACACCTTGGAAACTAAATGGTAATGATGGTAGTTGTGAATAGCAGCAACCGAAGTCTGAAGTATCATCACAGAGGGTAGTTTTTACTAACCTGACTCTCCCCAGATGAATTTTGTTCCGCCTAGCTCCACTCACATCTGGGATCGGTTCCATTGAGAGTGATTTCAGCACGAGATTGTATGGTAGAGCCAATCAGGACACAGGGCGGGAGTTTCATAGATGCGACGTAGCTTAGAAGCGACTGTGAGACTGTTCTCAGCGTCACGGGTTGGCTTCGATGTGAGTGGTTGAAGTAGCACGTCAATAGATAACGGACAAGTGGCTTATCCAATCTTATGCAAGGATCTTTTAATAAGGCCCAGCCTTCTGAAGCACCACTCTAATGGATCGATCCCAGATGGATGAGTGGAGCTAGGCGGCACGAAATTCATCTGGCGAGAGTCAGGTTAAGTTTTTACTGCCATAGACCTCTCCGAAACAGCTGTGTCCACCCAACTTCTGGGCGTCGAATGTCTATGGGAAATAACATGGCGTTTCGAAATATCATACCGGTAAAACATCTGTAGGTGGCGAAGTAGAAAAAAATGGTGGGCCGATTGGCCTACACACTTCTGCCATCTAGTTTCCACTGGGTTTTTTGATTGTCGGTGCCGTTAAAGTAGAAATATATCAGTAAGAAGCACTAAGCTAACGCACGCTTCAGACACCGTGACTCCCCAGTAAAGGTTGCATAGCAACAGCAATGTTTCATAGTTTGTCTTCACCGAAATGGAGTTTGTGACACCAGAGCCTGTCTACGGAGGTGGCACTAACCCTGCGTGAAATCATCATGTTTGATAGGTTGTTAATACATTCTGAAAAGGTTACTGTTCTGATCAAGGTCATGCAAAATAAAGCTATCGACTCAATACGATTCAGCCTCTGATTCCTAGTCTGCTTATCATTATCTGTTATTCGTGAAAAAAAAATCTCATCTCGTCATTCTTTAGTCTTCAGACTTTAGTGTCTTGTCGGCAATTTCTTTTTTTCAAATATCTCAATAACAGCCAACAAACTCGCACAGTCAAACCAAAGTCATGTTGAAAAGAGGCTGAACCTTGCAAACGATTTACATTTATAGACCACTGAAACCACGCATGAATCACACGTGAAAATGACCATCACGTTAGGTTGTGACTGGTTGGTTGTGAGCAAGATCTAACGCCCTCCTCCGCCCGCGTACATCGGAACTAGCTCCCGGTTAGCATTAATAATCGTTTACTACTTAAACGGCACCGACAATCAAAAAATCCAGTGGAAACTAGATGTTGTGACCATCATGCGCAAGTATAAATGGTTACGGCTCTCCCGTGACGTCACATTGTCGCGCTACCAGTCGGGAGTGGCGAGTATGTAGAAGCCTTAAGGTGAATTCCTAGCCACTTAGTTAATACTTATAGTTTCCCAATTTACAGAGCGAGGACTTTACCAGCCCTTTTTGACCACACATACAGACTGGACAATTAGACAACCAAGAGGAGCTTTTCACTGAATTTGCCAATTAATTTGAAGCTTATGCTGGTCAACTAACCTTGTGGTATATCATCCTCCCTCACACCTGAGGGGGCTGACTCACTGAAGCTGGAACTAAAAGGGGCAGGCTCATATGAGGATTGGGAGGAGCTGCTGTAGTCACTTGAGTAGCTGTGGCTAATCACTGGCTGGTGGGTGGACTCAAACACAGCATCATCAGGAGCTGTCTGGTTGGGATCCGACATCTCTGACTGGTTCAACCTGTGCGCAATGACATGAGACTATTTTTCACACAATTTCAAGCTGTATTTTTAATTTCAATGCTAAATGCAAACAGCAATTTATATGTTTACAATGGTGCACTGTGTAGGTCTTATCAGGATACTACTGGAGGTGTGTGAGTGTAAGAGTGGATGTAGATGCTTATGAGGAGGGTAAAATAATGAAACACTCACCCTGGGGAAAGATGGCGCAGATGTCCCTGACGGAGAGCTGCACCCAATGGGGAATTTTCAAGATTTTTGAACTTCTCTTGACAGACCTTCATATAGGACATCTTGCCCGTCATATATGCCAACATTCCTGCAACTGTAGTGCAATATAAAATGTGCACAAACATTACCACAAGATCACAGGTAACAAGAGAGTAACACGGTCAAAGGGTATACTTAATATGTTGACTTGAGCCATTATGATGCAGCATTCTTTGACACAAGCTTACATCACAGGCGTCTCACACGGCATGTAGTTGGAGGTGCAAACAATATCGGAGGTGCATAGACAGCTGTGGAAAATTCACATTGGATATAAGTTGATATGCACTGTTTTATCTGGCTTTCAGGATATACGTCATCTGATTATATTGTGACTTCCAGCGAAGGTCTATAGCAGGCTATAAATGTAAGTCGAAGCTTTGTGGACTGAAAGATAAAATACAGATTCACTGATGAGGTTCGGTTGATTTGACCATCAGTTAACTTTGAAACAGGCAGGCACCTTACTTTGGATAGACATTAGCAATATTTCAGAGGAGTGATTAACATTAAACAATCTAGACTGGAGTAACTTAACATATGTACCTCTGATATGGTTGGTGTTCTAAAGGTGTTAAATTGCTAGTTATAGTTACCACTATGGTAGCCAAGGTGCCTGAAGTGAACACATGGATAATTATAAAAACTGCTCTTTCATTATACTTCACACACCCAGACACTCCTTCCTCTCCCCAGTCAGAGTGGCTTTGGCCCTGGCTAGCCATTCACACCACTCTAAGGCCCAAAGGAGCACAGCCGTGGCCTACTGGTTAACGCTTCGGACTTGTAACCGGAGGGTTGCCGGTTCGAACCCCGACCAGTAGGCACGGCTGAAGTGCCCTTGAGCAAGGCACCTAACCCCTCACAGCTCCCTGAGCGCCGCTGTTGTTGCAGGCAGCTCACTGTGCCGGGATTAGTGTGTGCTTCACCTCACTGTGTGCTGAGCGTGTTTCACTAATTCACGGATTGGGATAAATGCAGAGACTAAATTTCCCTCACGGGATCAAAAGAGTATATATACTTATACTAATACTTATACTTATAAAACATGACAAAATACTTTTAGAATCCTTGACCCAGCACCTATCTATATGATCTAAATGACAATGCACCTTTTGCTTCCACCTCCAACAGCATGGTGTTCCTGTTGCTGCCCACAACATTCTGCATGTTTGTGTTAAAGAATAAACTTAGCAAAATGTGTACTATCAGTAAAGCAAACCCCACACTGAATTGTACTGAACTGAACTGAACACAACACTTACTGGCCACTTTAGGGAAAGAGCCAAATCGTGGAGATGGTGCAATGACTCCTAAACACAGGCACAGAAAGAGAAAGAAAAAGTTGATCAAAATAAAGGCAAGCTAAAATATTGCTAGTTGCAGCAGTATAATGATAAATACTGCTATCTGCAATGGAATAGATATTACCTCTAGACACAAGCACCTGAGTGACAGCAATGGCGACAGCAGAGAATGGCAATGCTACAGGGATAAACAGCAGGACATCAATATAATTCACACCCAGCTTTCTTTTCACAAGACCTCAGAAAGAGTTCTGAGGTACCGGTAATTCTAACATTCACACACAGGGTACACATAAAAAACAAAAACAGAAATATTACATGTATACTTTTTAACATTGTATTATTACATTTTCATTTTGTATATGAAATAGAAACATGCTCACACAGTCAACAAACCAGTCTCTTCGTTGTCTACTTTATAACTGATAAGACATACTTTATAAATATCAAAATATTGTCCTGAATCTTTAAAAAGCCAAATATCTTCATGTTATCACACCACATGTGGACTACAACTCACATCTGTACCAGAAGCTCTCCTGGTTACACTCCCTGAAGACTCTCTTTTCATCTTCAGTAGGGATATATCCTGCACCAAGTGCACCCTATAACAGTATCCAGGAAACGTTACAAATGGTAGCTTTAGTGTTAGTTTACAGTTACACAAAGACTTTCTACTACATGTGGCGTGGTTATAAAAGGCTATACACATTATGTCATGGCACGGAGCAAAACAAATGTGTGAAGGATTATAAACAAGATTGCATAGTCGGCCAAAGACTGGATGGAGAGACTTGCTTGAACTCAAACGGATTTTGCAGCTAGCTAGCTGAAGTTGGATATCTAGGGTGAACAAGCTACGTACGTACATAACATTTTCAGAAGAACACATTAGAACATTGACAGTCAATATGATTAGTCACTGCGCCAGGATCGCAAACAAATCTTTTACTGTTATATAAATTATAAAATGCGAGAAAATAATTGTTCAAATGTTGTCAACAACGTTAACGTTACCTGTGCACCCCCGTGTTGCTGGGGACCTGGAAATCCTGACGTTGTCTGTGACATATTTGTGGCATATAATGTAGCTGTTTACGACTATCTACATAATTTCAATAGAGTCTACAATCGTGAAGCCTTCAAAACGACATAGTAAGTGTCGCATTACATTTAAAGGTCTATAAATCCTGAGATCAGTTCTCACTTGTGTAAATGACCTCCACTCTATCAATTCACACTGAAATAAAAACCCGGAAGCACTACAAGTAAATCCGGAAATGTTGGCAACAAAACCATTACAGATTAAAAGTCTTTCATCTTTTTACTCAAAAGTCACAGGGCTCAGCTTTCGTCCTCTAAATCCGACCATTTGCATCATCCAAACGGTAACATAGTCATACACAATTATTATCCATTTATAACATGCATTACCTAAGTATATCTCCGTAAACCCATGTTCTGATGCAGTTTTTACACAAATTCTTCAGCATCCATGAGTGATCATGCAATCCTGAAGGACAGTGACAATACTTAATTATTAACTCTCTCGTACACGTGTGCATTCAGACTTATGCTGCCATTTCTGTCTGGAAGCATTTAAAACGTTTAAACACCAAACCTCAACATTTTGTTTCTCTGGACTGAGTTATAAATATCCTGATACATTGACAAATCACGACTTCGCCTTTAAATGGCTTTGGGAACAATAGCCAATCGTTTAGCGTTATTACACGTCAGCGTGTATAAATGTCAGATTATGTACCAAATGAAAAGACGAACTTGTTGTAGGCGTACGCATATTTCACCAATGATGAAAATAGTAGGGTGGGACAATGATCTCCGAGTCTGACAGTGGTGTTCTCCTATCAGAGATTGCAATTGACAATGCCGTCTGCTCGACTTGCTCCAATCTGACGGACAGGGAGGTGGGGACGTTGTCATCCGTCGAGTTTTAGGTGTTTTTTGTAAAAGAAAAAAGGAAAAGAACATTCTAAAAACGAAGTCTAAATAGGGAGGCTGCACCAGAAGCCAACAAATGTTGAAAATCATAGTCGTTTCCCGATTACAGCTGGGAAATAAATGTTATCGACATCGCGCGGTTTAAGGACTCGAGCAACCAACACTTAACGTTACATCCATCAAGACGGTCAAAGCGCACTTTGAAATAAGGTAAGAACGGCCGATTTTTGAATTAGCTCAGGCCACCAACTAGGTTTTTTTTTATAGCTAGTCTTTCTGGCTTAGCTAGCTTGATAGTCAACGACCCAGCTAACCATTAAGTCGACTTTAACGAGTTGTCTTGTCTATTTGGTTGTGAACATCAACAGGAAAACCTTTAAGGTCAGAATTACTTTGCTTGTTAGCTTCTTGGCTAACGTGTTATTTTATTAGTGCACCACATAACATTAGTTTTATTTGTGTCGTAAAAGCAGGCAGCTGGCTAACGCTAGCGAGTTTGTTATCCTGCTGTAGTGAGCTTGTTAAGCATGTTGCTAACATGCTGTGCTTTGGACACTGATGAATGTTTCTCAGTCAGATTGTCTGATTTCTTGGTTTCTTAATATCTGCCAATTCGCTAGATTGGTATGTAGCGTTATAACGCTCAATTATGAGGGTGAAGAAGGTATACATCTTCGAAAACGTTATTTAGTTCGGTAACGTTAAGGCAATGGATTGTAACCGGGGAGGTAGTGATAATGCTCTGTAAAGTAAGTTGGAATGTTGCCTAGAGCTAGCTTGCTAGTTAGCTTCTCAGCTAGTCGTGGATACAAGGCTAACGTCAGCCAAATCCTTTCCAAAAGGTGCTTACTATCGTTAGCTAGATAGCTACCCATCTAGAGAGACAATCCGTTAGGTTTCCCACGCCTAGTGTCGTCAGCAAGGATCTCTAACCTTAACAGTTCTTTTAGAGATTTCAGATATAACAGTTACCTCAGTCTATTCAAATAAACCTTAAACGTTATTCGAAATAATTTCATAAACAGCTAAGTAACGTTAGCGTTGTGCTTTCTTAATGTTTGGGTGGCTACGTTAGTTTTAGACTTTTAAGTGTTGCCAGTATCCTGTGGAGTTTGATAGGAAGATTAAATACGTGGTGTGAAGTTATTTACCTCCTAAGAGAAGCCTCAGTTACTTAGGTTGAAAAGTTCTGATCCATGTTTTTTCATGTAGAGCTTGCACAACATCATAATAGACCCCATGCTGTGTAACTCTTGCATGACTGGTGGCAACACAATGTAGTTAGCCAGCATATTGTCCCCATGAAGTAAACTTGTTTGTCTGACACCACCCTACATGATGGACATTTCAAATAACTTCTCACATGTTGTGTGGTCTGATAGTTTGACTAGGTGACTAGGCTATATGTTGTTCAAACAGTTATTGCAACCTGCGAATCGATATTACTCTCGGAAAGGTTTCTCTGACCTTAATGAATAGGCTGTGGTGATGTAGTGCTGGTTTCACGTAATATTTAATATCGACATATACTTGATGATGCATTTTGAGTATGTGAATTCAATCTAAAAATTGTGTTCTAAACTATGCCTGACAATAAAATATACGTGAGAATAAAGTTGTAGCAGCTAGGCCTAACACAATTTAAACTCATCCAGCGTTCTGAAGTTGGAGACATACAGTGTCCCCTTTCAGGTTGAGAGGAGACGTCAAAAATGACCTAGGTGCATAATTGTGTCACCAGCAAGTACTGTAAGCAAAATGTTAAATACTACGGAATACGCTGACAGTGTTAGAGCTGGTGTAGCAAAAATTCTGCAGCTGTGATCGTAATCTAACACCTTGGTGTCATCTTATAACATCAGAAAAGTCAGATATTTTTCATGGAAGAAACCAGCACAGTTCCTAGGCATTTGCATAGTGGCAGTCTATTTGTGGTAGGCGGCCTATTCATGCCATTCATTTAGCTTAATCTGACATCTCAGTTGGTAATTGCTCCATGCAACCAACTCTCCCTCAAGTGTCTCTTCAGAAGCAAAGAGATTGAGTTCAGAAGGGGAAGCATGCCTTGGGAAATACATTGACTTTTAAAAGGCTCTGATCCATGCCCCTAGCAGCATACTCTTATAATAATTCCAGCCTCAGTTTTTCTTCCCTTTTTTATTTTATAAAATTTTAACAGTGCTTCAGAATCACTGACTAAAGAGCATCCTCTCTATTTGGTATGATGATTGATCAGAGGGGTGTTTTCCTTAAAGATGTGCAATTACAGCTTGTTTAGAGGGCCTCTTTGCTGCTGCTGTGGAACAGCTGTGCTTTTTCCCCCCTTTGGTGCACCTCGGCTCATGTCTCCAGTCAGCCTGGGAACGGAACTAGCGATTTGTGGAAAAGCTTATGAGAGAGAGAGAGAGAGTGAGAGCGAAAGAAAGAAAGAGAGTGATAGTAAGTTCCAAAGCTGGATCTCTTATGGTGCTGTATATTTCAGCGACCTCTCCCTCTCCTTTCTTGCTCTTTTCCATGCAGTCCGCTTCTATTTTCAGTGTCGCATTTGACAACTTGTCATTCGGCTTCAGACGGGGGATTTTATCTGTGCAGTGCAGCGTGCAGAAAGACGCACAATGGGCAGTTTGTTTTTGGTCTTGTCTGGCGGGCCGGGCTGAAGTCTCTGGCCTCGCTGGCAAGCTGGGGCCGCCAGTCAGTCTGCTGTTGTAGGTGGATAACATATGTGTGTGTGTGGGCCTCTGGAACGCCAGCCCTTTACAGAGTAGCGTTTTCTTCTTTATTTGATGGAGAGAAAACTACATTTGTGTACCCCCACCCCCTCTCCCCTCATTGTCCGAGCACTCTGAGTAATCTGTCACCGTTTAGCTCCTGGGCTCTTGTGCCCTTTGCGACGTTGCATAATTGCACATTTGCTTAGTGATGTAATATGGAGAGATCTAAATTGGCCGATTCTGCGTGTTATCTGGACCGGAGTCGGCATACACGACAACATTTTCATACGCCTACTACTTGGGGGGGCGGGGGGGGGGGGTAGGGGTTAGGGGTAGGGGTAGCCATTAAGCCCCCAGCAGATGTACATAGTGTGGCCCACCGCTGGTTGTTTTCGGCCTTGTAGTGTTTAAGTTCAGAAAATGAATGACCAAATTAGGAGCATTCAATTATTTGTTTTCCAGAGTGGTCCTAAGAAGTCTGAAACAAGTCTGAGTTATTCATTGACAATCATGTCTGCACATCCCCCCCATACTCACTGCCCATCCATCTAAACTGAGTCATTAGGGATTAGCACTGATGTTTGTGCGTGTGTGTGTTTCTGTGTGTGTGCATTTACATGCACTTACTGAGAGGGAATCCTTCTGGATAGCCCAAGAGCCCATATCTGCAAACATCAGTGTGTAGCCTAATCCTGTCGGATCTTCCCATTGATGAGCCTGGGAGTGAATGTTAAAGGCATCTGAAATCCACACAGACACTCTGTCTCACACACACACACACACACACACACACACACACACGTGCTCACACATAAAATCACTCCACCAATCACCTTCCACCTCTCCATTGTTTCCTTCACTGGGGTGTCACTGGGGTGTTGCTGAAACGGTGTTGCGGCTACTGCTGTCTGGTTGCCTTTAGGTCATTTGAAGTTCTTATGCACTTGAGGTCTGTCTAGAATGTAAAAAAAACACAAATGTCTCCAGACGTCTTAGTTGTATATATGAATACACACAGAAGTCACAAATGCGTGCTTCCTCTCACGTTCCCTCTAAATACTTGGTAGTTGCGTTGTAGTGTTTGACACATCTCTGAGGTGTTGTTTCCCATGACTAGTGTCTGTCTGTGTGTGTGCGTGCGTGCCTGCCTGTGTGTGCTTGCCTGTGTTAATGTCTGTGCTTCAATGCATGTGTGAAATCACCTACTAGGCTTTAGCTGCTGAGGCAAGACCCAGCTCTACCCCAGTGTCCCTTGTGCCAGGAGCACTCCAGTGTGTGGGTGCTGCTTATCCTCCGCCCCCTCTCCCCCTTCAGTTGTCTCCAAACATGTCAGTTCAAATGATAATTTGTCTTTGGTCCTGAGGTCCCTGGACGCCTATTAACCCTCCTGTTATCTTTGGGGTCAATTTGACCCCAAGCAACGTTTAACATCATAAAATATATGGTTCAGTTTGACCTCAGCTGTATGAAACATAGGATACATGAATATTTGACACATTATGGATATTATTATTTAAATAGTATGAGAACATATTGTTATTATCATTATTACAAACACAAGTACGTATTACATATAAGTCATTTTGGCAGGACTGTATAAGTCAAAAGGGGAAGCAACAGCAAGCATTTGGGCTGCTGACACTGGATGGGCAATATTGCCAGCCAGGGTTCCAAGGTTCATAAAGGGGTGTGGGGGGGTGGGATTGTTTTGTAGGGCTTTTGGTGGTGGCTATTACACTCTTGTTAAGTACCTGTCACAAAAAAACTGGGTAACAATATGAATTATAATCATTTTCTGAGGGTTTATTTAGCTGGGGTCAAATTGACCCCAAGGATAAAGAGTGTCGGTAAGATTTGAGGATAACACAAGGGTTAAGGACAGAGTGGAATGTGCCTCAGGGACAATTTGGATGTATTTACTACTCAATCCCTTTGCTTCGTCTCCCAGCCGGCACTTATGAAGGCGGCTCTTGGGTCCTGCAGCTGTAGGAAGGGTGGTCTTCTTATATTTGAATTGGAGAGGATGGAGGACGGATGCATGCTCTTATCGGTAGGGTTGAAACGATTACACGAGAACTTGAATAATTCGATTACAAAAAATGATCGAGGAAAATTCTCTGCCTCAAAGTGTTGTGTAATTCCTATAACTTGTGTAATGTGGCCTGTTCAGCCCAGCGATTTATTGTTTCACATGGACTAATATTACTTACGCGCACACCACTTTCAGAATTAAGTTGGCGTGATGACTGAGAGCCAAGAAACCATGCATAAAAGAGAATGTCCAAAGTTTTGATAATTTCAAACTTAGAGAAGAAGACAATGTGCCATTGCAAAGCAGAACTGGCATACCACCACAACAGCACGTCAATGATGATTCAACATCTGAGCTGAAAGCATCCAGTTAACACCAGCTCACCAAGCGTAGCTGACACAAGGCAAGAACATTGATGTTAGCTGATTTAATGTATTAGCTAGTTAGAACGTACGGTATTTGTAGCAGCTGTAGCCTAATGTCGTGAGTCGATATGATGTTAAGTTGTGGAAATTTTAAAGGTGCTCTAAGCGATCCTGGGTAACATCACTTCTGTTGCCTTTCAAACAAAACAGAGAGCTAGCTCGCTACTTCCTCCCCCTCCCTCCTGTGTTGCTCCCGTGCAATTGAAACTCTCCTAAACTTGCATCTCGTCTGTGATTTGCTGGAACAGTTTATGTTTTTATGGGCTAGGTTTGCCCAGGATGTTTTTCTTGCCGTTTTTGGAGTCTGGGCTGTCCACAGAGATTTGTGTTTATTTTTTTTTTTACAGTGTATTCAGGACACAGACAGCTAGCGTTTGGTTAGGTGATGTTTGCAGTAAGTGACATAAAATGTTTTGGCCTAAAAACGTGTGGCATCGCTTAGAGCACCTTTAAATGGTAAACTAATTCATGTAAAATTACAAGTGAGCCATACACCAAAAATCATACATACTCATCTTGTCTCTCTCTCCCTCTCTCACATACGCGCGCACACGCGCACACACACACACACACACACACACACACACAGAGAGTCCTGATGTTAGGTTAGGCCCACCCCAGACATAATTATTATAGTCCTTACAAGCAAATAATTGCATTACTTCAGGTGTCAAAAACTGCAGTATTGGAGGAAATATTCTAGTAGCCTACACTGTATTGCAGTATAACTGCACTGTAAAAACTGCTGTTATTTTTTTGTAAAGGAGGTTATTTGGTAGTAATGGTAAATGCTGCAGATTCACAAATCTACATAAAACAGATATATTAATTTACTTTGAAGTGACTAGGGCTACAGTAGTTTACAGCATGATATTTGTTGTGCAAAATAAGTTTTTATCCAATTACTTGATTAATCAATGAAATAATCACTAGAATACTCGATTAAAAATAATCAATAATGCATATATGGTATGTCAGTGTATGGCCTAGGAGGCTTGTGTGTGTGTGTGTGTGTGTGTGTCTTGCGTCTCTGCATACAGATCTGTAAGTGTTTATGTAGTCCTTGTACGTGACTGCCAGGTCATCTCTTTAAATGTGTGCGTGCATGCATGCAAGTGCCGTTTGAATAAGTAGAACATCAGTGTTTGTTCCTCTGCCTTTAGGCCTGCACACCTGCAGCCTGTCAGCACCTGGTGTGCTCTGACTAGGCATGCTTCGGATCAGGCTGTCAGATATCAATCAGACGATGTTGTCTAGTCATCATTAGGTCCTTGAAATTCTTCAGTACTTTTGTCTCTTTACTTCTCTTTTCTCTTTTTCTTTTTGTTCTGTTTCTTTCTCACCATTTTTGTTGTTGTCCTGACCTGCATTATGGTGAGGTGGAAGTCGGTTAGTTCCCCATTCCAATCTTGCACAGACCACTTGACACAACTACATTTCACGTCCTGTCCTCACTGTATGGCTACATGTTAAGACTTTGAACTTGGTCATCTGATGACTGTGTATGTCTGTGTGTCTGCCTTATTGAGAGAGAGCCCTAGGCCTTAATGCATTCCTCACTGTACCCCACACACACACACACACACACACACACACACACACACTTACTCACTCACTCACTCACTCACGTACCCAAGTCTCATCAGGTTGTAGGGGTTGTAGGGGTCCAAATTTCGCCTACGTAGGAACTCAGGACTGCACAGTTTGCATACCGCTTGTCCTTCTCCACAATTTCACGTATCCAAAACCCGAAGTGCTTCCATAACGAACTCGTCAAGTTATTAGGGCTTATCACTAGTCTCTTATGTCGCACAGGTTGATCACGTTGTCCTCCATTTTTTGGCAAAACGCCAGCAGCACAGCAGCCGGTGTGTAAAATTGGTGGGAATTTTCTTTTTAGCTTTCGCAATGCCTACTGCACTTTCGGAATTCTTTTATTTACTTTTTTCTGCTTGTTTGTGAGTTTTGTTACATTTATCTTTTTTATTTGTTTAATTAGTTTAAAATTAGTAGTGTACATATTTGGTTAAAATCGATTCCCTATTTTAGTTTTCGAAACTTGTGTTGGTTGGTCCAATCGATTGTGCAATCGATTTTTGAGCATTTGGTATGAAGCATCTTTAATTTTTCATCAGGAGATCAGCATCTCTTTATTCTTCAGAGTAGGGCTGCAGCTATCGATTCTTTCTGTAATCGATTAATCTAGCACTTTATCGACCGATTAATCGGATAATTTTTTTTTTGCATTTTTAAACAACCAAAACAAATAATGCATAACGAAAATGACATTGCTGTAAAATGATCAAGCAATTGGCACAGAGGTATTTATTCTAACTCCAACATTTGACTCCAAAAACTAAGCCCATTTATTGCAATTTACCCATTTAGTGTTTATAAGTGCCAGTGCCAACAATTAAATAATGTAAAATTGCTCTCTGTAAAATTGCAACCTCTTGTGCATGACAGCTGGACGAACAAAGCATATTATGTTGTGAAGGGCTGGGAGGGAGAAGAGGGAAAGCAATTTAATGTATTAATATCAGGGCCTTGAACCGGTTCAAGAAACGAAAACCGGGAACTTTTTGTATTTTACAGGGAACAGAAACGAAACCGGAAACGTTATTTTTTATGTTCTGGAACAGGAACACTTAAAAATGGTAACCGGTTAATACCGGTTTTATTTCGTTCCTCAAAGTTTTCGTTGCCTAATTAGCTGGAAAAAAAAAAGTCATTATTTTCCTGTGCACGTTACCATGACGGCTGAGGTTCACTTCCTGTGTGACATCACATCAGACATTCGCTGACTGAATGGAGAGAGAGCGGTGGATTACAAAGTCTCCACTCCACATCTTAAATAAGAGGTAAATTACGATCCATCGTTAATTAAAACGCTCATTCCAAACACAATATCAATAGCTATATTTGTCGACTCCACGTTAATGATGGACTAGCGAACATTTGGCTAAATGGCCTTTCCCCCCCGACAGTTGGAATTTGTTGTTGCCCGAGTGGCATAACCACGTGTCTTAATAATGTGGTTACGTTTGTGTGGAAATTTTCTCTTTTAACTACACATTTTAAATGATTATAGGTCTATTTTATTATTATTATTATTATTATTATTATTATTATTATTATTAATAATATAATTATTATTATTTAATAATAGTTGTAATATTATTACATTTGGTTTAAGCTGGATGAGAAAGATGTGACATAATTCTATAGCATTAAACAGCTGACAGGAACAAAATTAACCGTTGCGGGAACAGTATTTTTTTGTTCTAACCCAGGGGTGGGCAAACTTTTTGGCTCAAGGGCCACATTGGGTTTTGAAAATTGGCCGGCGGGCCGCACAACAACCACCCCCCCCCCCCCCCCCACGACACACGCATAAAAAAATACATTTTTTATAACCTATAATTTAGTATGAAAAGTATTTGTTTTAAAATATGAATTGCTTAAAAATACTGCTAATTTTATGCTGTTTAACAAATGTATAAATTGTGCACTGTCTCTTTAAGACAGTCGCTTTAATTCACGTTTATTTCTCAATGATCTTCTGTCTGCTCCGCTATGGCTAGTGCTGTACCTACGGCTGGGCCCTCTCACAGTTTTTAAATGGTCAGTAGTGGGAACTACTGTTGCCTTCATGATTTCCTTTTAAAACTTTCTTATAAGAAGGAGATATCAATTATCAACAATCACAAGCCAGCTGGAACCTGCGGCTCTCTCTCCCTCTCGTGAGTGCAGACGCGTGCCAATTAAATGGATTGCATAATGTTCACGTTAGATCTGCTGCAAAGGAGATAACAAACTAAGTTAACTCTTAAACATGATGTTATCTCTATTTAACATGATGTTTTGAGATTGTAAACGTTATCTAAGGAGAGTGAAAAGCAGTTTGCAGTAAAGCTAACCAACGTCGTCTCTATCGCAGGAAAAAAAATAGCGAGCAGCCTGATAACTAAATGAAATGCTTGGCGGGCCGGATCCGGCCCGCTGGCCGCAGTTTGCCCACCTCTGTTCTAACCGGTTCGGGAACGTCAATTTATTGGTGGAACTCATAACCGGAAACGTTATAATTCCGTTTCTGTTCGGAACGAACCGATTGGGGGGAAAAAATCGGTTCAAAGCCCTGATTAATATGCACAACAAGTTTCATGCTGTAATCTAGATAGATAGATAGATAGATAGATAGATACTTTATTGATCCCCAGGGGAAATTCAAGACCTGACATCAAAGTAAATATCACACTTGCAGCATCTGGCATTAGGCTACTAACAAATAATTTTACCATTACTAAAAAATAGCCTACCATTAGGCTACTAACAAATAATTTTACCATGAGGCTACTAAAAAATCCTTCCTACGATCAACAGCACCGCTGCTGGAAAAAATTCTAGGGGAAACACTGCTATAGGCTACATAGATAGATAGATAGATTGATAGACAGCCTACTTTATTGACGCTTGGTGAAACAGCATGGACTGGATGTTTTCGGTTCAGATGCTTGTTCTTTTCCTTTTTGAGTATGTAATGATCCCAAAACTTTACTTGAAAACTTCTCTGCCATTTATGGACATCTTGACTCCGCAATCGCGCCAGCTAAATTTAGAATGTATCACGATTCACGCGCTAGTGGTGTGCTTCCTGAACAACGGTCCGTGTGGAACAATCAGATCCCTGCGCGTATAGTGCGCGTCATAGGAATTTAACGAGGCTTCGAGGCAGGGTTTTTGCCTCGAGTAATTTTTGTAATCGAGTTATTCGAGTAACTCGATGAATCGTTTCAGCCCTACTTCAGAGGTCTGTAGGTTGTAACTGCTTGGACCCCCTTAATCGCCGTGTGTGGCTCTATTTCCAGCTATGACTCATGTCCTGCATCATTGGCTTCAATGGAAGTTTAACCGTGTGTGTGTGTGCGTGTGTGCGGTTAAGAAACCCTAAACACTGACTTATACACATGTCATGTCTGTCAGTGTTTGTGTTTGTGGTTTCTTAATGTACCTCGTCATTTTATCTTAACTCGTCTGCATTCCACATAATTGCTCTCATGTTAAATCCCTTCTGTGGAAATGGTCACTGATCTCTCCTCTCCTCTCCTTCTTTTCTATCTTTTCTTTTTCTGTACACCTCTACTTTCCCTCAGTTCAGTCCATTTCCTTCTCCTTTCTTATTTCCTCAATCATCCCTTTTTCCCTCAACTATTTTTTTTCTGTCCCTCCTCTGCTCGTTGGCTGAATGTGGACACATAAGGCAGACACAGGGCTGGAAATAGCCTCTAATTGAGGCTTCACGGAGCCGTAGCAGCTTATTCTTGGCTGTGTGTGTGTGTGTGTGTGTGTGTGTGTTGAGGGAGAATGGCAGGGCCTGGGGTAATTGATGTTTGGCTCTTGGGTCTGTTCAACAGAAAGCACCCAGTCAGACAGGGCACACTGCAGGCCTTCATACAGATGACCTAAGGTGGAGGAAGGGGTGAAGAGAATGAAAGAGAGAGAGAGACAAGGATGGAGAGAGAGATGCAAAACGAATGAATATGAGGCTGGTGAGGTTTGTATATCTTCTTGAGGTCCTTCTCCACCCTATCCAATCTTTCCACCGTCCCTCTTCTCTCTCTCTCTCCAGTCATAACGGATGCTTGAGTTCATTATTACATCATGAAATGGAACCTTCCTATAGCAACATTCTAGTGACTGCACTCCTCATAGGAATTCATCTTAACACCCCCCTCCCCTCCACACACACAACCCACCACCACTACTTCTTTATCTTGTCTCTTCCCTCACATCTCCCTTTGGCTGGCCCTGTCTCTGCCCTCCCTGGCTCTTCCTCATCGCGTGCGGGTTGTTTTGTGGCCTCAGTTTGGCCAAAGTGTTTGCTGATACCGAGGGCCGTGCCTTTTCCGCTGTGTAAAACATCAGCCATTACACAATGGCAACAGTTACCAGTTATTGTCTTAGTGCGTGTTTGCGCATATGTGCTCCTTTTTTGCTTATACTTTGTGTGTAGGTTACACAAGACTGTATTGTCTCTCTCTCTCCCTCTCTCTCCCTCTCTCTCCCCCTCTCTCCCCCTCTCTCCCTCTCTCGCTCTCTCTCGCTCTCTTGCTCTCTCTCGCTGGAATGTTGTATGAATTGCGCTCTCTATCTATCTCATATTCCTATACACACACACAGCTGGCATGTGTTTTTAGAAAACCAAAGCAGCCTCAAGTAGAGAAAGCAGGTGTGGGCAGCATTACTTCCTCGTTGTCGAGGCGGAGATCGTCAGTAAGTGACAGTTCAGGTCAATTCCGGCGAAGCCAACCTTTGCTCTTTGTGCTTGATACAGAGCATTGGCTCTGCTGTCGCCATGCCTTCAGCAGCTCGTCCCATACACACTGTGGTTAACCATGATGGGTTCCTTCTTCCTGCTCTACACAATCCACACTAGGGCTACACAGTGAATCGATTTTTAATTGAAATTATAAATTTCAACTGATGCAATTAGCTAATTGCAAAGGTTGATGCATCTTGTCACATCTATGATTTTTATATTCATGTCATCCTCTTTTTGTGACAGACAGTGAAGCTCACCTATCAGGAGTGCTGTGCTTCTCATGCACTAGACATGCTCACCAATCATAAGCGGCCCAATTTATAGCAGAATGTTGAATGATTGAACAGACTTTCAAAAATAAAAGCCTGTTGCAAGTCAAGATTGCAATCAAAGTATCTATCAGAGAAAATCACAACTTGGTATTTTCCCAAAATCTTGCAGCCCTAATCCGCACGATTTCACGATCTCCATCTTCGTCTTCATCTTCATCACTGCCTGCATGGCCTGGGTCCTGTACTTGTCCCGTCACTGTGACGCAACACTGCACATTACCTATTTCTACAAGGCTATAAATAGAGAGCTCTATGGGAATAATGTGTGTGTGTGTGTGAGAATGTGTTGCATGCACCGTTGAGTTAGTGGTGAGAGTTTTGTTTGGTGTGGCATATGCTCCAGGTACACTGCTGTGTGGTTTGCGTGTGTATGTGTGTGTGCGCGCACCCTCTTCTGTGTAGGTTTCTTTTTCTGTTTTACTTTAACAAGGCGGTTTGAGACACTTTCTGAGCTGCTGAGCTGTAACAGGAAGTCCGGTCTATTATTCGCAGCTCTGTCAGCGTGAAAAGTTACAGAAACCGTGCGTGCGTGTGTGACCGAGAGGATGGAAATAGAGAGAAGCCATTGTGCCTTTTTGACTATCATTAACCAGAAGTGTATGTGTTTGTGTTTACCGAAGAGTGTTGGGGAACAAGTGAGTCTGTGTGTGTGTTTGGCCACACAAGGCATTGTGGCCTTGCTGGAGGAATGCTGTGTGTGGTGTGTGTGGTGTGTGTGTTGGGAATTTCCGTGCTCTTATCAGGTGTTTCTACAGACCAGTTCTCACACTCTTTTCTTCCTCGGGCCGGCCTGAAGCAACCTTACCTCAGAGGAAACGACCACAGGTGACTGGCTTTTGCTTTCAAAATCACCCCCTCGCATCGCTCTGTCTGTGCCTGCACATCTAGGCTTATCTGATGACCCCACACATGACTCTATCTGTGTCTATCTTTATCTATCAGTGTCAACGCCCTTCACCCAGTTATTCCACTCCAGCGTCTGGCCTGTCTCCTCCACTTGTCTGCCTCCTCCATTCGGGCTCTTCTTCTAGTGTCGACATCCATTTTGGTTCTGTACAGCTGCCACTGGTTTGGCTGTGCAGCATCCCGGTGCAGACATTACTGTAGAACAGTAGCAGCTGTAAACAGTCAGTTTGATTGGACAGGCCATGCTTGCCTTAAAGGTCTGTCTGTCTGACTGGACAGTACCCTAGACGCTGTTAAACCATGTGGTGTGTGCATTTGTGAGATGCCGTTTACGTAACCAACTCTTGGATGTAGGGAACAGAGAGCAAGCGAGTAAGCGATGGAGGGAGGGACCGTGGGAGGGAGTGACTGGGGTAATCTTCAGATTACGGCCTAGGAGGAGCTGCTAATCCTGGCTGTGCCGGGGCCCAGCGCTGGCCTTGGCTCTGAGCCCTGAACTCTGAGTGTGCGGAGCGTGGGTAGAGAGATCTGGAGGTGCACCCTCGGACCAGGCCACACACACACACACAACCACAATCACAACCAGACCAGTTCATCCTGTCCCACACTGATACAAATCATTGACTGACTGATATGATCATTGACGATCGCCTATTTTTGACAGCAGGTGATGAGTTGGCAGTGGAGTGGCCTTGACTGACTCATTCATTTGTGTTTGTGTTTTTCAGATTTACCTGCTCTGACCTGCATTGGGGGACCATTCTTAATCTGACCACACCCCATCCATAGATCTATGGCCCAAAGGTAAGATGGTTGTCTGCGTCACGTGTGTTTGTTAGTGTGCTGTGCATTAATATCTGCATCCGGTCCTGTGTTGTAACCGTGTGTAATGCGTGTGTGATGTCTGTGTGTTTTGAGTTTTGCCTCCTTTTACCAGGCTTTGCGCTCTCAGCTGTTTGACTTGCCCCGGCAGCTAAGCCCTGTGGGAATGATTTTATGCGTGGTGCTAATCCGACTTTGCTGCAGGCTGGGTTAATGAATTAGACGTGTGTGTGTGTGTGTGTGTGTGTGTGTGAGATGTGGATGTTGATGTCCTTTGATGGCCTCTTTGCAGTGAAGGCTTGTGAAATGGTGTGGGTGTGTGTTTGTGCGCACAGTATATCTCTATACTGTATATTTAGACACTCTACTGGTTTCGGTGTGTGTGTGTGGACTAACTAGACACAATCAATCAGATTGTCAACAATCAAGATGGCAACATTTCCGGAAAGGTACTGGCTTGATGAAATTCATTCTGAACTCTCTATCCGACCACATAAAGACCTTGGGATACTTCGGTTTGGCTTTAGGGACCCTCTACTCACTACCACGTAAGTGTAATGTTGTTTGGAACTGTAGAAGAGGTATAAAAATAGCGTTTTGTAGCGGCAAAATGACATGCCTCGGTCACTTCCAGGCTAACGAGTTTTGACTAAAAACGGTAAAATCGAACTTTCTCAAAACACATCCGAATGACATGATTTGCATGTCAACTCAACGTATGTACTCCCAATCCTCCGTAAATTGATCTAAAGTGCATTTTACTCCGGATAATTCCTTTAAGTGGTGTAGTCAACTTCCGGCCACCTGGATAAGTGCACAACCAGACCTACCAGTGTAGCGGGTTTGACCTTATGACCTCTTTGTGTTTGTTCCTGCTACATTCCTCACTGATGATGACACACACACACACACTGAGTCAGACACACACCACATCATTCACATCACCTCCCTATTTTGTCCCTGTATCTTTAAAACTCTGGGGACACAAAGAGACAAAGCACTGCTTCCTCTGCAGTGCTGTAGATGTGACCTGGGATCAGGCTTCACAAAGTTCTCCTAATCCTCCACTACCTGATCTGAACCCAAAGAACCGAGCTCAGGTCAGTCACATTAGGTAGGCCATCTGCCACATGGAGAGTTGTCAGGGCAAGTGTAGGACAGGTGTGTTGTGGAGTGGCGACTGTCTGCAGAGGGCATTGGAGGTTGTGTGTGTGTGTGTGTGTGTGGGGGGGGGGGGGGAACTCTTCCTGTTTGCACAGAACAGGGACTGGGGGGCGTTGTTGCAGACTTTACCAGTGCATTTCTTCATTGTTCGCAGCGCTTCCTCTTTCACATTCCTGAACTGATTGGGATCGGGGGCCTCTCTCACTCGTTTTTTTTGTCTTCTCTCTCTTTCTCTCTCTCTCCCCTCCCTTTCTTTCTCTGTCTATTGTTCTGACCTGTTGGGCAGTCGTTTGACCCCACCCTGGGCCATCTCTCACTTCTTCTGCGATAATACACACAAATGTACACACATTTGGGGGGGGTGGGGGGGGTGGTGTTCATGTTTAGTTCAAACTTTTTCAGTTACATGCATATCAGACCTATGACTGACACACACACACACACACATACACACGTCTGTGCTGCTACATGTCTGGAATGTTGTATGAATTGCTCTCACACTCTCACTCTCACTCTCTCTTGCTCTCTCTCAGCCCTCATGTTGGACTTTTCATATGGTGTTTGTTTGCACAAGGACAGGTTGGACAAAAGAGACAGGGAACCCAACCATTCTCTTTTTTTTGGGGGGGGGGCGGCGGCGGCATCACCATACGCACACTTACTTTCTCGGCTGTTCGTCTATCTGTCCATCCTTGGGTCCATCTGCCCGTCGGCCTGCCCTGCCTCTTTCCTGCCGTTGCCTCACTCCTTCTCTATGGAATCACCTACTTCTACTGTCCTACTGCCCAAGGTGATGGCGGTGTGAGCTGAGCTAGCTGCCCTATCCACAACTCTTAATACACCTGCTTTTCAGTTTAATTTAGGAACCGTCATGTGTCAGCCCCGTTCTCTCACCACCTTCAGACATCAGGAGACCTTTAAGAATTTCTTGGTGTGATTTTTGGAAAAAAAAAAAGAAAAGGAGATTAACAATCTTCCAACGATACTTTTCAAACGATGCTTGAAAATGCTATATAATGTTGTTGGACAACAAACTGTAACCCCACACTCACACTCACACTCACTCACTCTCTCTCTCTCTCTCTCTCTCTCTCTCTCTCTCTCTCTCTCTCTCTCTCTCTCTCTCTCTCTCTCTCTCTCCCCCCCCCCCCTCTGTCTCTTTTTTTCTCTCTCTTCCCCCCCTCGAGCCTGGCGAGATCCAGTGAGTTGTTGCATCAGCGCTGTTGTCTCGCTTGGTCATGTCAGGCCTAAGCTTCCATCACGAGTCACGTTTGGCCTCTGACCTCCAGCAGGAACAGGCCAAGCCCAGAGCACAAGCCCCATCTCTCTGTCTGTCTCTCTCACACGCTCTCTTGTTCTTTATTTCTTTCCTTTCCTCTCTCTCTCTCTCTCTCTCTCTCTCTCTCTCTTTCTCTTTCACATCCCTTCATCCCTCCTCTTCCTTTCTCCATCCCTCTCTCTTGTGTCATTCTTTTCTCTCTACATCTCATTTGTGTACACACACACTCACAAAGAGGTCTCCTTCATCCTCTAATGTTCAGCTTTGTCAATGGCCTGCTTGTGCTGGACCCAGTGTTGTCCTTGTTGTTGCACTTCCTGGCTTGTCCCACAGAGGGCGCTGTTGCGCTGGCACTGCTGGCACTGGAGCCTACATGCGTGCGTGTGCTGGCTCTGATCCCTGCTTCCCTCTGCTGCTGCTCTGCCACTGCTGCTGCGACTTGCTGCTTATACAACATCATTAGTTCTGTCAGTCCAGTGTCACGGCCACAAAGAGCTTTGTGTAAGATGTGGGTGATGTGTGTGTGTGTGCGCGTGTGTGTGTGCGTGCGTGTGTGTGTGTGTGTGTGTGCGCGCGCGTGTGTGTGTGTGTGTGTTTAAAGTGATTGGGGGGAAGAAAGTGGTACAGTGGTTTATGCTGTTTTTATGTTTTTTTTGTTTGGGGTTATTACACACACAGGCCATGCGTGCACAGCGCACACACACACACAACGAGAACTCTGCGTCAGGGTGGTACTGAAACCATTACTTCATCCCTGAGCTGCCACTTTCTCACGCCGTAAAGGGCGTCAGCACTTCCTGTGAGTGCGATGTTTTTCTCACATACGCACATTCACAGTGAACCTATCACTCCTGTAACCTTTCTGTCCACTGGACTCCCTGTGCTTGGTGTGTGTGTGTGTGTGTGTGAGAGAGAAAGATGGGATAGACAAGGGCTCCTCCCCTCCTAACAGAATGGCCTTTGTGTTCTATGCGAGAGGTTCTGTTTCCTCTTCTCCTTCTCCTGCGGTGTCTGCTGCTGCTGTTCCCTCTGGTCTTCCAGGGGGCGCTGTTGCCCACTCGTCTGCATTTGCTGCGTCACACACTCAGCACCCCCCCCCCCCCCCCACCACCACCCCAAACCAAGCCTCTCAACTTCGCCAAAACTGCTATCTCTTACAGCTTGTTGTAAGAAAACCACACACACACACAACTGAAAAACAGTCCAGACATGGTTATTGTGAACATGCTTTCTGTCAAGAAGACCATAAAGATCTTATCTCCAGTTTATAAAAAATAAAGGAAATAAGGTGTCTCTTTTCAGTCACATTCACCTAAAAAGAATAGCCTAGCATCTGATCCAGGAACAGTCAAATGTCCACAAGGTAAATGGCTGTAGATGGGAACTGTCCTAGGATGCACAGACCAGAGTCCCATCTGTCCTGTCTGTGTCCTGTGTGTGTGTGTGTGTGTGTGTCCATGCTCCTAGATTAGACCTGGGACACACACAGGCCATGCGTGCGCAGCGCACACACACACACACACACACACACACACACACACACACACACTGGGGGCAGCCGTGGCCCACTGGTTAGCACTCTGGACTTGTAACCGGAGGGTTGCCGGTTCGAGCCCCGACCAGTGGGCCGCGGCTGAAGTGCCCTTGAGCAAGGCACCTAACCCCTCACTGCTCCCCGAGCGCCGCCGTTGAAGCAGGCAGCTCACTGTGCCGGGATTAGTGTGTGCTTCACCTCACTGTGTTCACTGTGTGCTGAGTGTGTTTCACTAATTCACCGATTGGGTTAAATGCAGAGACCAAATTTCCCTCACGGGATCAAAAAAGTATATATACTTACACTATACATGGCACCTGTACTGTGGATCTCCCGGTCGGGCACTTTGTTGTTCCGTGCCGGATGATGTAATGACTGATCTGGGACCGCATCTAGCGGTGCGCTGCTGATGGCTCTGAGCCACCGCTGCTGTTGTGGAATCAGTGCAGTGTGCAGTGGTTGCCATCAGAGAAGGAGGTGGAGGAGGAGAAAGAGGGGGAGGAGGAGAGGAGGAGGTGAGCAGACTAGGAAGCATTAAAATGATGTAATGCTCTCTCTGTCGCTGCCTCACTCTCTCTATGACTCCTGTTGTCTAGTGGAGTTGTGTGTGTGTGTGTGTGTGTGTGGTGTGTGTGTGTTTAGGGATGGTGATTTTGTGTGTGTGTGTGAGGGGGGGGGGGGGTGTTGTGTATGGTGGCATTATAGCGATGTACATTGTCAGCGAAAACGTGCGCTCATTTGAATGCGTGGCAGTGAGTCAGCACAGGGCTCTTTTGTGCGGAAAAAGGCCTCCCAGTGCGGGACCCCTTCATCGCATCGATTGATGGACAACAAACTGTAACCTCACACTCACACTCACACTCACACTCACACTCACTCACTCACTCTCTCTCTCTCTCTCTCTCTCTCTCTCACTCTCTCTCTCTCTCTCCTCTCTCCTCTCTCTCTCTCTCTCTCTCTCTCTCTCTCTCTCTCTCTCTAAAAGACTTGTTTAGAGAATGAGTTTTGTTATATAGCTGTGCACACAGGCATTAAGACAGACTGAGTGTGAACCCCTAGCCAGCCTTCTCCTGGAGAGCGCTCTTATGGAGCTCGCACCCTGCTGTATTGCTACTTGAACAGCTCCTGATGAATGAATGCACCAGACTTAGAACTGTGTTTTTTTTTGTGTGTGTGTTTCTGTTTCTTCAAGCGAGGACGAGAGGGTCAGGGGAGGGGAGTGTTTATGTGTAGTGCTCATGTTGGTTGAAGGTGGTGTGCTATTTATTTCTTAGCTGGAAGCCAGTGAGCCATGGAAAACAGTTTGGGTGCTTACTGCTCAGGCCTCCAAAACTCTTTATTTAGCGTGTGTGTGTGTGGTATTGCTGTATACATGGCTGTGTTCATGATAAGCTTTTATCTGTTCTGGCAGACTTCAGGCTGCTGTCAGCCACACCCTCTTTTCCCTCTCTCACTCATTGACCACAAAGATGAGTCTTTGCTCTTTCTTTCGCTTTCTCTCTCCCTCTCTCTCCTTTCTCTTTCTCTCTCTTGTGGTCTTGCACGCTCTCTCTCTCTCTCTCTCTCTCTCTCTCTCTCCTCTCTCTCTCCTCTCTCTCTCTCTCTCTCTCTCTCTCTCTCTCTCTCTCTCTCCTCTTCCTTCTCTTTCATTTCATAAATGGGGTGTGGCCGACGAGGCCTGCGTTGTGATTGGCCGGGAGCCCAGGTTGCACGTTATCTCCCCTGGAACACGTTCAGGTCCTGCCCCTGATAGCATCCTGGCCCCGCCCACCCTGACATCACTGCCTACCCCTGAGGAGGCTGGCGATGGCTCTTCTCTACTGTGTTCTTCTTTTTTTTTTGTTTCTCCTCCCTCTCTCTCCTCCTCTTTCTCTCTCGCTCTCTCTTCCTGGTTGTGTGAAGCCCGCACAGAAGAGACACAGGTAGAGAGCTGTGAAGTTTGGAGAAGTGCGAAGACCTGTAGAAGCAGACGTGTGGCTGGTGTCTTGGTCTCCTAGCTTGGACTCCGGGTTTTATCACACTGTCACAGGAGCTGGGTAGTTGCATCTCAAGGAGTGTGTTTTGAGTGTGTGTGTGTGTGTGTGTGTGTTTGAGCTCAGTTGCACTACAACCAAGACTTCCATTTTGGCACTCAAGGAGATTTATATTTGGAAGTTGGGCGTTTTTTTTTTCTTTTTTTTGCATCGACTTTGGAAAACTTCTCTGGGAAAGGAACATCAGGAAGTGCACAGACACATAGTCGGGTGTTACATCAGTGGTTTCTCCCCGGGGACAGTTTGATTATTGTGTGGGAGGTGTGACTCTGCAGCAGGGGAGGACTTGACAGCCGTTGGCAGGGGAACGGTCGGCCGCCGGGTCGCCGCGGTGATGGAGCCCAGGGGAGGAAGTGACGCGAGCCTCCGGTCAGAGCGCTGGTTGGAGTGAGTGCATCCGTGTCAACGCCTGTGCACTCGCGCGCGCGCACACACACGCACGCGCAGGCATGGAGTTCCTCAAGAGCCTTGTTCCCGCCGTCATATCCGGGGACAGTGGAGCCACTGCCACCACCACCGGGTCGATAACACCTGGTACGGCCGCGGAGGTTCTGCCCCGGGACTCGGGCCCCCGTCTGCTAAGGGTCAAACGTCTGGGCCTGCTGGCCATGGGCCAAACCATTGAGGAAGACCTGATGGGGCCGTCTCAACCCATTCGACCCCCTCGTCTCTACAGACACCGTCCAAAAGGTACATGGAAGTCAATGAGCGCAGGTCGTAGAGAACAGGGGCAGGAAGAGATAAAAGGTACTGTTGAATGTGCTAACGGGAACCAGCACAGATGCTAGAAAGACCAATGACTGAGAAGGAGTCAAGAGTAGAATTCATGAGGTGTGTGTGTGTGTGTGTGTGTGTGTGTACTATGTGTCCTTCCATTTAGCTACACTTGTTTTCGATGTGTATGTGTACTGTACATGTGCACTTCCATTTAGCTACACTTGTTTTTGATTGTGTGTGTGTGTTCAAATGGCTCCTTCTCCTTGATTTCAGAGCGCCGTGACAGGATAAAATCAATCATTCATCACACTGGCCCTGGCTATCGCCATCGTTGTCGGGCTCTTGAAACACAACTGTCCTCTTTGTTGGCCTCTTGCGTATGTGTACATTCCTCTCCCCACCATGCTGACTTATCACCCATAATGCAGCCTCCTTCATTCTCAGGATAAAGCACTGCAAGCGAGACCCTGACGTCTGGTCTGCAGCACAAGGGTCGGAGGTTCAGGTTAAAGTCTAAGGCGCAGTAAAATATAGCGAGAGAGAGATAACCTGGCGCGATAACTCCCCGGTTCTTATCGGGGCCGACCACCGAGCAGTTGCCTGATCGAACGCTACAGCAGTAGATTAAGGGCCTCAGCTGAGAGCGTGGAGACCGATGCTTTTTAAAGTGCGTTCGCTCTCTCTCTCTCTCTCTCTCTCTCTCTCTCTCTCTCTCTCTCTCTCTCTCTCTCTCTCTCTCTCTCTCTCTCTCTGAGAGAGAGCCTCTCGGCTGAGCAGCTGTGTCAAACACAAACCTTGCAGTGTTTTGTATCCAAAAATGTGTCGGACACCCTCTGCTCCCCCAACCCCCTCCAATGTTACATTCTCTTTCGGGAATCTTTTCTTTGCCTTCTGCTAGGGTGAGATTGTATAAGGAAGCCGCTGATTCTTAAGTTTGTGGGGGTGGGGGGGGGTAAGGTTAGGGTTGAGGTTTGGGGTGGTTAGTGGTTGTTGCGTTGCTTGTGCTGGTGGCGCTCCGCGTTACTACCTTCTGTGTGGACCTGTTGTCATGTAACAGGAAATGCTGAAAGCGTTGGGACCATACCTAATATGTACGATCGCCCAATATACCTTCTGAACACGCATGCTATCCTATCAGCCACAGGACTTTAGTGGTTTACTATCCGCTATATTCCGTCTCTTATCTGCATGCCCATGTATCTATAGGTCAGGCAAGTCTGCACACAAAAGAACCAACTGGGGAATGCCGTAGAGGATTGTGTAGTCCCACTGTATATGCCTGAGACATCCCCTCTGAAGACTGGCTGATTGTGAATATGCTTGTTTACACTGTAAATGGTGCAACTGTGTATGTATGTATGTATGTATGTATGTGTGTGAGTGCATGCATGCAAGCATGCTGGAACAACAACAAAACAAATGAGATCTCTTACAGAAAGGTCAGTGGCCTGCCTGCTCAATACATCCGGTTTGTGCCAACGCTGGGTTCTGGCATAGGTGTGGAAGTTAGCACGGCTAGATGCTTTTTTAACTAGTGTCCTGTTGCCAACTACATTGCTGTGTGTGTCTCTGTGTACTGTGTCTGTCTCTGTGTACTGTGTGTCTCTCTGTGTACTGTGTGTCTGTGTACTGTGTCTGTGTTGAAAGCTCAGCACCTTGCTGGGAATTCAGTAATTTAGTGAGAAGTTCAAAGTGAAAGTGCTTCATGGAATATGTTTTCAACCGTTATTTCCTGTGCTGTCTACAGTCTATGCGTTCACATGCATGTATACGTGTCTTTCCTCACGTGTGGGAAAGTCTGTGCATTACTCTAACACGGTTGCAGCGATTCATTGTGTGTCTATCGGCAGGGCTTTGTGTCTCGCGCTGCTTGTCTGAACATGCTTACCCGCAGAGTCTCAGAGCAAGACTACACACACACGCACACAGCAGAAGCAGAACCTCAGTTACCTTGATCTACACATAGACAATTCTCTTGCCCCTAGCAAGACTGCAGGCCATGTGTGATAACAGGCTAATGAAATGCCCACTCTGAAACAGGCATTTATTTAGTCAAGTAGAACCCCAGGATAGGTGTGACAAGGTACTAGGGATCGACCAATTATCGGCCTGGCCGATTATTAGGGGCGATATTTAGCATTTTTATAATAATTGGTATTGGTCATTTTTTCCACCGATAAGCCGATATTGAAATGGATAAAAAATGAAATGCGCTACTTTGTCTGTAAAGCGTCTCTCACTCCCTGCATTTGATACTCTGTGGTCAAGAGCATTGTCCCGCCCACTACAGCGTCTGATTTGTTAGTTAGCACGAATGCAGCCAATCAGGATCAAAGACTGAACACAGACAAAGTTTAGGATTCTCACTGAGGCAGACTGTAGACTGGGCTTCAGCTGTACGGAGCTATTTTTCGAAGGTAAGGAAGGTAGCCTACATTGCTGAAGTTGCAATGAGTCACAATCATCTACACTGAAGTTACAAAAACACCACTTTGTAAGCTATTGTCTCTTTGATCCGGATCAATAAGTAAAGCACCCACTTCCTTCATTTAGCGAATTCTCCCGATTGATGCACGTTACTGATGCTGTTTACTAGTTAGCCTACAAACTCGGGTGCTGCGTGTCGGGAGTTCTCTGCCTCCGCCTCGTTCGTTAATTGTGAATAACGGGACACCACGGCGGACATAGTACAGACAAGTCCTGACTTATGCGATAGCAAACTTCAAAAAGTCTAATTGCTCCTTTTTGAAACGGACTGTCAGAAAAGACAACATGCACCCAGGGCCAGCCGTAATTTAATCCGACCTGAACTAAATCGCGCCCTGAGCGATTTAGTGTAGCTTGTAGCCTACACATGGACACAAATTGCATACTTAAATAGCCTAAGAACTATTTTAAAACTGTTTTGTTAAACTATTCAACCGTAACACTTGCCATCACGCATGCACCTCTTCCTCTCCCTCTCTCGTGCACTCACACACACGATGGCAAAGCATCCTCTTTGTGACAGGTCCCTTAACAAGCACATAGCCCATTGTGTAGGCCTAGTCTATGAAAATAATTGCTATCACTTAGCTCTTGGATTAACATGATACACAGGATTTACACTTGCAAGTGATGCAAGTTGATAGACAATTGTGTATCAAAAGAAGAAAGAAAAGTTTGCATAATTAAATGCTTTTGAATTAATTTTTTGCAGCATATCGCCTTTACTACCTACCCCCCTTTTTGACAACTGACATATCGGTTTTACATATCGGTTATCGGCCTCCTGTTTTGGTAATAATTGATAATGGTATCGGCCCTGAAAAAAACATATCGGTCGATCCCTATAAGGTACTATTGCAATTTTTGGCATAAATTGATAGTTAAGGGGGTGTAGACTCAGAATCTGACGGGTGCCGCTCCGGCACCCTTGAGCATTTCTTTTTTTTTTTTATGACCACGCCCCCTTTTGACCATTTAAAAAATAACTAGATGCACATTACTGTATAAACCCATCATGTATGGTATCAAATGAAGGCTCTTCTCAAACAGAAATCAATTATGTCAATAAAACAAGCTACAAATGATTTCAAGTCCCTCCAGAGAACAGAATAACTCTAAAGCCTGGTAAGGTCACACCGCTGAAATGGTAGGCTGAGCAACAAATTGTATCAACCCTCAACAATTAGTCAAATAGACAAAGTTATAAGGAACAAAGTAGAACTTTCTCACAGATTCTGAAAGCAACTATATACAGAACATGTTGCCAGGCTGGCCTTGTACACATCACAAACATCAAATGTCTCCAAAACATTCATTCAATCAGACATTTCTCCCTCGCTGTCATCAGTATCCTCCATTGAAAGTGTAGCCATCTTCAAATTTTTATTTGCACACTGTTCACCACCTTTGCCATGGCAGTAGGTGGTGCATGGTAGTCCATCTGACTGACAGCAGCAAGAGGCCCTGGAGCATGCTGGCACTGCCTTGCATCCACAAGCAACAAGCTGTAGAACTGTTTTGGGTGCAATGTCAGTGTTGCCATGAACAGGCACAGGAGGTGTGTTTTTTTTTTTTTTTTTTTTTTTTTTTTTTTTTTGGATGTGTTCCACTGCATATTCTCTTGTTGGAAGAAGACTCTTTATTTTAGGATGGTCTCTTTTCTTGGTGAATAGCATTTATCTCAAGTTACTGAGGCTTTCAAAAGTCTTTCCATAGTAGAGGCAAGAAAGGAAATTCATTCCTGCCTTCATGCTCATCAGCTTCTACAGTACATCTGTAAAATTCTTCCAATCAAGATTCCTCTTGCGCATCAAATTGATTGAGTTTTTTCCTTTGCCATATGGATATGACACACTGTCACAACCAAACAATACATGGACAGCCAACAAATCATAACATTTGTCAGCCGTAGCATTAATGTCAATTACTCTGGGCATCCATGGCCTACTGGTTAGGGAATCGGACTTGTGACTGAAGGGTGGCCAGTTCGATCCCCGACTGGTAGGAAACTTATGACTTAACAGCGCTCTCCCACATCCATATCCATGGATGAGGTGCCCTTGACCTCCAGATCAAGGGCTGCCCACTCCTCCGGGTGTGTATGTGTACTCCTAGTATGCTCACTGCTCTAGGGTGTGTGTGTGTGTGTTTGAATGGCTGTTCACTGTTTGTGTGGGTACACTCCCCCCTTGTACACTACCCCCGAATGGTAAAATGCAGAGCACAAATTCCTTTTATCCGTGTCCCACATTTATTGGATTATGGTTAAGGTTAGGCCTTAGGTGTGGGTTAGGGTAAGGGGACATAGGGCTGTGGGAACATAGGCATGCTCCCATACTGGTATATGTAAGTATACTTGGGTAACCGTGGCCTACTGGTTAGGGCTTCCGGCTTGAAACCAAAGGGTTGTCAGTTCGATCCCTGACCAGTAGGATGTGGTTGAAGAGCACTGCTCTCTCATGCCCACAACCATGGTTAAAGTGCCCTTGAGCAAGGCACCTGACCCCTCACAAATTCAAGGACTGTTATAGTTATGTAATGTGCTGATTAACTGGCAAGTACCTCATAACTCAGACTAGTTTGTATCAATCCTGGACTGTGGTGTCTGTTTTTAAAGCATTAAAAAATGTTAGGATGAAAAATATTGTTGTCTTTAATTCTGGGGGGAAATCCAAGGACAGTTATAATTATTGTGCTTACTACCTGGGAAGTACCTCACAAGAATTGCTGTCTGAAATTCAGCGACTGATTTAAGGGAAATTAAAGCTAAGGTGCTAACTAACCCGCAAGTTGGTGAACTAGGGTACATCAGACTTGCTATAATATTCATATTAAAATGAATTACTATTGAATGATTGTATTCCTGTATTAAGCTACATGGCAGTTTAGGACTTCCGGCCGAGACACAGAAACGATGGCAGCATAGCGGAACAGCTCCCGAGTAATCTAACATTTCCCACGCCTCTAAACTTCGAATTGTCTATACGAATGTTAAATATTGAGTAGAGGGGCAAGGATGTCAGCTAGGGGTAAAAAAGATGGCAAAGAAATAAAAAACCCAAGGCAAACGGGAACGCAAAGTGGGAATGCTAACACGGCTAGCCCTGACGAAGAACCCATGGCTAATCTAAGTCTAATCCTTCAAGAGTTAAGAGATTTTCGACAGGACAATAAATCTCAACTAGAGGAAATCAAAGGAGAAATAACTAAAACCAACACTAGACTGGAGGAGGCCGAAGACCGAATAGAAAAGGCAGAAGAAAGATTACAAAATGTAGAGGGTGTTATGTCCAAAATGCTTAAACTCCACGCACAAATGGAAGCTAAATTAACCGAGCAAGAGAGCCGCTCACGACGAGAAAACATGCGCCTATATGGGATTCCTGAAGGGGCCGAAAAGGACAGTGCATCGGTGGTGGAGTTTGTAGAAAAACTGCTGAGGGATAATCTTGATATAGTAGATACAACAACTCTACAAATTGAGAGAGCCCATCGCTCACTAGGACCTAAGCCACCGTCACAGGCACAGCCAAGGTCAATCGTTGTGAAATTCGCCAGCTTTCGAACCAAAGAGACTATACTTCGCAATGCATGGGAAAAGAAGGGCCTGATGTTGGAAGGAAACCGAATTAATGTTGACAACGATTATCCACCGCGAATTCTACAAAGGCGAAAGGAGTATGCAGAAGTTAGAAAAGTTCTCAAGGATCGAGACATCAAGTTTCAAACGTTGTTCCCTGCCCGGCTAAAAGTGAAATACCAGGAAGGAGAAAAGATATATGAGACTGTGGAAGAGGCAACGAAAGACCTGGCCAAGAGGGGATTTAACATCGTGCCTGTCAAGCCACCTGAAACAATGATTGAGCGCCTTCAGAAATTAAGTTGGCAGAGAAGCGGACGAGGCCGACAGGGGAATGGCATTAGTACTGGTGGGTCCACGCTCTACAAAGCGGCTGCAAGCATTTCGAAGAGATTCTTCACCTCAAAATGACTCTGGTTAGTAGCATAAGATAAACGGGTTTTCCAATCGACCCAACCCCCGGCCTTGGAATGGTGAGTTTTGATTATTTGATTGTTTAGCCTATAATAGAGCAATGTGACTTTATAGACGTCCTAGCGACGCTATATTTCCACAAGAATCGGGACAATTATGGTCATGGAACTCTGCTATGCGGACACTCCCGAGGGCCCTCCCACTCATCGAGAGGGAGGCTTTCCCTCAAAGCTACCTATTATTATCTGGTGCAGGGTCACAAGTGAGACCCATACCGTGGAAGACGTCCTTATGTTTTTATTTCTCTATTTTGTTAAGTGTTCACAATTTGTTTGTTTACAGCTGTTCTGTGCTGTAAAGGGGAAGTTTATCATTCAAATGCAGGACATGACAATTTATGTAAGCCTTAATGCAAAGCATAAGATCAGCCACATATAATGTTAACGGTTTAAATAACCCAGTCAAAAGAGGGAAAATTTTGTCAAAACTCAAGAAAGACAAGGTCCATATAGCATACCTCCAAGAAACCCATCTAAATGCCTTTGAACATGCCAAACTAAACAGAATGGGTATTTTCATCATCTGATAAATCTGGACATAAAAGAGGAGTAGCCATATTGGTAGCAAGAGGAGTAATTTATGAACACATGTCAGAATTCACTGATACAGAAGGCAGATATGTGATGATAATAGGCAAACTAGAAGGGATCATTGTAAGCTTCCTTAATGTGTACGCGCCTCCTGGTAGTGGATGGGTGTTTTACAGGAAAATATTTGACTGGATGGCAACAAAAGCACAAGGGGTTGTAATCTGTGGTGGGGACTTTAATGTACACTTAAACCCTAAACTAGATGTTTCAACTGGCAAGTCAGAGACAAAACTTATAAGTAGAAAGATGATTGCCTTGATGAAAGAACTGGGCATTGTAGATATTTGGAGAGAACTAAATCCTGTTAGCCGAGATTATACTTACTACTCCCCGCCACATGCGGTATACACTAGAATAGATTACTTTTTTACTTTTTGTAGAGACCTACATAAAATTGAAAGGTGTGATATAGGCACAATCACTCTTTCAGACCATAGCCCTGTATTTATATCTCTGTCAATGAACAAAGAGCAAAGGTCTACACTATGGAGATTGAATTCAAATATATTGAACAATTCAGACACCAAGGAGTATCTAATAGCAGAAATAAACACATTTTTTGACCTAAATGATAATGGGGAAGTGACACCAGATATCCTCTGGGATACATTCAAAGCAGTTATGAGGGGTAAAATTATTGCCACTACCTCATTGATGAAAAAACTTAGAAGACAAAAGCTACAAGACCTTGAGACCAAATTAAAGCATTTACAAAGGGTTCACAGAGATACATTAGATGAAAGGGTGAAACAGGAAATAAAAGAAGTAAGAAATGAGAGAGGAAATGAGCACACAGGAAATACAAAAGAAATATATATTTCTAAAACAACGTTATTATGAGGCCGGAGGAAAGGCAATTAAGCTTCTGGCATATAAACTAAAAAAGCAGCAAGTAGACAATACAATTTTCAAAATCAGAAACCCAGAATCTGGGATAATTGAACACAGACTGGAACAAATCCAACAAAGCTTTGAAAATGTTTACAAAACGCTCTATTCTCAGCAATATATTGACAATTCTCATTACATTGACTCATTTTTGAATTCACTTGATTTACCCTCTATTTCTAAAGAACAAAATGAACAATTAGCATCAGAAATAACAACCGAGGAATTAAATGCAGCCATCTCTAGGTTGAAAGCGAACAAGTCACCAGGCCCAGACGGGTTCACTGCGGAGTGGTACAAATCTCTGCAAGTGCAGCTACCCCCAATATTACTGCAGACGTATAACTGGATTCTAAAAGAAAACAAAATTCCACCCTCTTGGAAGGAAGCTATAATTTCATTGATTCCTAAGGAAGGGAAAGACAAACTTGATTGTGGAAGTTTTCGTCCTATTAGCGTACTAAATATAGACTATAAATTATTTACATCAATACTAGCACATAGAATAGACAAGATTTTACCTAAAATAATTAATACAGACCAGACTGGTTTTATAAGACAAAGGCAAACACAAGATAATTTGAGAAGAACCCTCCACATTATTAATCACATTGTACAACAAGACATAGAGGCGATGCTTGTAAGTTTAGATGCAGAAAAGGCCTTTGACTCTGTCAGGTGGGCTTTTCTTTATAAAGTACTTTCAAAATTTGGCTTTCACAAACTGATCATTGACACATTCCAAGCTCTACATGATAGTCCTTCTGCCAGGATTAAAGTTAATGGTGCCCTTTCAAAGGCATTCATCCTGGAACGTGGAACAAGACAGGGTTGTCCAGCCTCACCCTTGCTTTTTGCATTGTTTCTTGAACCACTGAGTCATTGGATACGACAGAATTGTGCTATTAAAGGGATAAATATAAATTTTGAGGAACATAAACTAGCACTATTCGCGGATGATGTCTTAGTCTACCTAACACAGCCGACTCAGACATTCCCTAAGCTAATGACTGCTTTAGAAAAATATGGCGCTCTTTCAGGATATAAACTGAATGTTCAAAAGACGCAAGTGCTTACTTTTAATTATGATCCACCAAGTTCTTTAGTAGAGAAGTACCAACTAAGATGGGAGGCAGACCATATACGATATCTTGGTGTCAATCTACCAAAGGATATTTCAACACTGTCCACCTTGAACTATGGGCCGCTAAACACGAATATTAAGTCTGATATACAGAGATGGAGCCTCATTCCATTCTTAAGTCTTAATTCCAGGGTAGAATCTATAAGAATGAATGTGCTACCAAGATTATTATATCTCTTCCAGAGTCTCCCAGTAGAGATACCCATTAAACAGTTTTTGGAATGGGATAAAACGATATCAAGATTTCTGTGGCAGGGCAAAAAACCTAGGATTAGGTATAAAACCCTTCAATTACACAAAGATCGTGGAGGATTAGGTCTTCCTTGCTTGCGTGACTATTACCATGCAGCCCAATTAAGACCTCTAGTGTGCTGGTGCAACCCATCATATTCCGCAAGATGGAAAGATATAGAGAGCAATATGACCCACCCGATTCCTTTGGCAGCGATAATGGCAGATGTTAGACTGATGAACAACATGATGGATAAAAACAACAACCCCTGGATTAAAACTACATTGAAGACATGGCAGAAGACAATAAAACTCTGCGATTTGGAACATACTCTTAAAATATTAAGATGGTGTGCATTTGACACCGATTTCTCTCCTAATAGTCTGGACTCCAGATTTAAGACTTGGATCAAAGTGGGCCTTACCAGTTACCATACCTTTGTAAATAAAGGAACACTTAAGAGCTTTGATTTGTTACAGCAAGAGCATGGACTACAACGCCAAGATTTCTATAGGTACCTCCAGGTTAGACACTACTTTCAGGAAAATTTAACTAGGGCGTTAGAAGGGCAAGAGACAGGTATTTTGGAAGTATTCAAAGGAGCAACCAATTCATCATTATGCAAGAAGGTTGTATCTAGATTGTACCACGGGTTGCGCAAAGTTAGTCCTGATAATACTCTATATATTAAAGACAAATGGGAAAGGGAAGGTAGTTTCTCAATATCTGTAGAAGAATGGGAAAATGTATGTATACTACAATGGGAAATAACATGTTCAAATACATGGCGAGAATATAGCTGGAAGAATTTGTCTAGATTTTTTATAACACCACTACAACAACGAACACAAATACCTAGCACAGCCTGTTGGAGGGCATGTGGAACAAATGAGGCCAATCACTTTCATGTTTTCTGGGATTGTCCAGTACTAACTGCATACTGGCAGGAAATTCATTTCCACCTGGAAGCGACCTTCAAAGTAAATATCCCATGCAGATTTGACACTTTATATTTAGGAAACATCTCATTTGATACATGGGATTACAGGGATAAAAAGTTGTTACTTATACTTCTGGTTGCATGCAAAAAAACAATATCAAGACGGTGGTTGAAACAAGAATCTCCTACAATAGGAGATTGGTTGGATGTGGTTCATTATATATACACTATGGAAAAGTTATCCTACTCCCTCAAAATTCAGACTGACAAATTTTCTAGGATATGGTCTAAATGGACTGGGTATGTTGAACATATAGGCTTAAGATCACATTTTGTCTGGTAATTTTGTTTTTTGTAATTATCTATGAATATGCATGTCCTTTTTCTCTCTTTCTTTTCTTTTAGAGAAGTGTAGTGAAACTCCCCCTATGTTCTAAATGTTTCTATTGTTAATTTTACACAAATGTACAAAAAAAAAAAAAAACTTTGGGCCTGGGAAGAAATCTGATATTGGCATGAGGATCACTAGGGCCTCAGATAGAAAAGCTATGTGGTTTCTTTTCTATTATATTTTATTTTTTCCTTTCCCTTACTGATCCTCTGTACCAGGAATCTGTAAACCATATAACAAAACAGAAAGTATGTAAAAAAAGAATTCCTACATTGTTTTGAAACCTGTTGGCTTCAATAAAGATAAAATTTAAAAAAAAAAGCTACATGGCAGTTCAATAATTTATTTAATTTAATACCAAACATGACACGATTTAGAGGTATAAGCTATTATGCCGCAAAAAGGAACCTAATTTGACCTTAAAGATCACTTTGCAAAAGGTATTTTGTTCTCTGGAGGGACCTAAACTATTTTTTTTCTACTTTTTTATGGTCTGAAAATGTATGAAAAGAGCTTTAATTTGATACCATACATGATGGGTTTATATGTTAATGTCTATTTAGATGATTTTATATGATTAAAAAAGGGGTGTGGCAGGTGATGCCATTTTAAAGAAAATGCTCAAGGGTGCCGGAGCGGCACCCGTCAGATTCTGAAAGGACACCCCCTTACCTATCAATTTATGCAAAAAATTGCATTAGTACCTTATGTCACACTTAAGCCCAAATTCCACAAAGTTCTACCTGACTAAGACTATTTGTCTACTTTAACCTCTCTCTCTCTCTCTCTCTCTCTCTCTCTCTCTCTCTCTCTCTCTCTCTCTCTCTCTCTCTCTCTCTCTCTCTCTCTCTCTCTCTCTCTCTCTCTCTCTCTCTCTTTGCAATAATGAATTCTGGTTCGATTTTCCTCCAAAAGCTGCTGAGCAGAATGGAAAAGTGCCCAGTGGCAAACATAAAAGTGAGGAGATGGCACTTTGTGCCTGACACTTTTTGGGGTTTGCTGTGAGTTTAAGAAAGTCTACCACACACACATACATTCTCACTCTCTCTTTCTCTCTCACACACACACACCTTTGGGCTTTCCTGTTTGGATACTGCTATGGTTTCTCCAAGTGACAGAATAGCTCTTGCTTTGAGCCTGCAGGAAAAAGCAAAGTACAGAGAGAATTGCCTGTGGGGTAGTTTCAGCAGACCCACTCAGATCGCTTTGATTTTCTCTGGATCACATTGTTTTTTGTGTGTCAGAGAGGTAACTTGCATTTTGGAAATATCTGTTTTTCTGTCCTTTGTGGTTAATCTAGTATGATGTGAGCTGAGTTTGGTGGATTGGTTATTTATTTGTGGTTATAGATTATTTGTTTTTACATAATTGTCTAATTAATGCATTGTTGAATGCATTAGCTGAAGCTTTCACCCAAAGCATTACAGTCATTGTTACATACAACATTATTGTCAAACCTATGGCCTTGGTATTGTTACCAGGCTGATTTACTTGTGGAGTGACCAGAACACCATTCATTAAAGTTATTCATTCATTCATTCATTCATTCATTCATTCATTCATTCATTCACTCATCCATCCATTCTTCCATCCAACCATCCATCCATCCATCCAACCATCCATCTCGAGTATAGCCCTACCGATTTTTAACAAACACAACAAAAAAGTTACTCTAATACTAATTGGGAATTAATAGCCTAAATAAATGAAGCGTCTATGAAGGAAGGTGCCTGCTTGATAACCCCAGTGAAATGCTCTTGAAGGCTTTTCTGTTGGTGATGTTTTGTTAGTGATTTGTGATTTTGGTTTTGATGGTAAGAATGACTTGGTTTCACTGTGTGAAATCCCTTACCTATAGCGCTAGGAATGTAGCATTTCTCCTGTCTATATATGAAAGTCTTAAAAAGCCACACTGCATCCGCCATATGCACGTCTCAGGCACGGCTCGAACTGTGCTGCAGCCGCAACCCAGCTAGAGAATAGATGGGACACTTCGTTTTTCCACTTCATGTGAGCGGTTCTATGCAGAAATACCTTGAAAAAACCGGTGTACAGTCATAATTTGTATTTAAAAGAGAAAGTGAAGGCTACTATAAAGGAGCAGAAATAGGGTGACCAACAACCAGACTGAGGACAGGTTTTGTCTAAAAGTAAGAACAAATTGGCCAAAATGAGAACATCCCTCATTAAAAACATTAACTTTTTACACACCGTTAACAGCATTGTGATAACATAAGTTATACGTTTCATTTTGCTGCTCTGTTGCTCTTGCACGTTCTGCGATCGAAGTTCAACCATGTTTAACTTTGATTGTGGCATGCTGTAAATAATAGCTATTTTGCAGAGCCCAGTGGCAAGCACCACACAAGTCTTTGGGCCATTCGGTCAACCCAGTTCAACCTGGCAGTGAGTGCAATGTGATGCAACTTCCAATCTCTAAGCCCCTTATGTGCGACCGCAGAGAATGAGTTTTTTTTTTTTTAGCATTGCTACTTATAAGCCTCATTTGCTTTGGAGGTCTCATTTGCTGTGGATGGAAATTTGGACAAATGGTCACCCTAGACAAAAAATGTCATTAGCTAACAGTATCGCTGTGGCTAGCCCTTTACACCAACAATCAAGTTGGCATTAGTTGAGTGGTGGAGGATAACATTATTTTAGTGTTGGACGTAATGTCCACGTAAACTGTGAATTTAGATCAGTATTTGGCCTTCCTTAACTTAATGTAGAAATAATCGTCTGTTATAGATAGATCGGCAAATAGCTATCAGCCAATAGATTGGCAAATAGCTACTATCGGCCGATAGTATCGGCACACTGATTTATTTGTCGGGCTCTAATCTTTGGTTTGTCACTATGGGGAGTGGTGTCTTAGGCCGAGGCTTGTGTGGCTAGTTTGGTTACTTAGTGATAAGCTCAGTGGTGACCTCCTGTATAGGTTGTGGATACAAACCTTAGATCAGAGGTCTTCCAACAGGGGGTCCGTGGAGGTACTGCAGGGGGGTCGCGAAATCTTTGATCTTTGGTTGATTAGACAGTTTTTTTTTTTTGTATGCTCTCTATATATATATATATATATATATATATATATATATATATATATATATATATATATATATATATATAGTAGGGGGGGTGTCTCTGCTCCAGGGGGCAGCCGTGGCCTACTGTTTAGCGCTTTGGACTTGTTACCGGAGGGTTGCCGGTTCGAACCCCGACCAGTAGGCACGGCTGAAGTGCCCTTGAGCAAGGTACTGTGTGCTGAGTGTGTTTCACTAATTCACGGATTGGGATAAATGCAGAGACCAAATTTCCCTCACGGGATCAAAAGAGTATATATACTTACTTATATACAGCTCTCCATCAGTTTGGGGGTCCCTGGCGTGAAAAACGTTCATCCCCTGCCTTAGATGAAGAAGCAGTTGAGCTGCCCGAAGACTAATGGCGCAGACACTCCCAGATTGCATTAGACAGCAGTGTCTACAGTGACTCTTTGCCCAGATGCTTAGCTTGATGTTGGTGTGTCTGTGAGTGTGAGATGAGTTGTTGTCTTGAACACCCAGTGATGGGTGTTGTGGCTTGTTGGTTGATGAGACCTCTTAGCTGGAAGTTTGTGTGCTTAAAGAGACTTGCCCTCAAAACGCACGCGCGCACACACACACATACACACACAAGCACACATGCACATCCTTGTTCCCACAGAGCTGTCTCTGCCCCACCCTGGCCCTCAGCCTGTGGTGAGCCATTGGACAGTGGATTCTACCCACCCTTTCCCAAACTCCCCTTTTCACTAGTCTTTCTTTATTCCATTCTCTCTCTCTCTCTCTCTCTCTCTCTCTCTCTCTCTCTCTCTCTCTCTCTCTCTCTCTCTCTCTCTCTCTCTCTCTCTCTCTCTCTCTCTCTCTCTCTCTACTCTACTCTCTCTCGTTTGTCATGTAAGCACACAATGACCTCAGCGGGCTGAGAAATGTGTCCTTATTGCCGTGAGTGATGAGATTAAGGCAGTTATTTTGGTTAATGGGTGCTGACTCTCTTTTGCTGAAATCACAAGGGTGTGTTTGCATCTGAACTTTGTGTGTTTTCACCCTTGTTGAACTTGTCAGGCATGAGCAGGTGAAGTAGTTGGTTGTTCTACTTGAGGAGTAGCTTTTACAGTTTGTCATTCTCTGACAGCGCAGTGCTAAGTAGCCAAATCAGAACTGCCATCCTTAACTATTGATTCCTTTTAACACAGCCAGAAAGTGTGTGTGTGTGTGTGTGTGTGTGTGTGTGTGTGTGTGTGTGTGCATTAACTGGTGGTGCTACATCTGTTGTGAGTGAGTATTGTTCAACTTGAGCTATGGAGTCGTTTTCTTCCTCTGGGATAAGCTAATTGACCTTAGGCAAATCTCTTTCAACAACATTCGGTCCCTGACATGTTCACCAAAAGGTTGCCAGTGGTTCGATAGATACAGTAAGTGCTTACGATGTGTTACTTGTGTGTGCTTGTGTTGACTGTGTGTAAGTGTGCTTAAAGCAAGTCGGGACATACACTTCACCAAGACAAGTCTCTTGTGTCATCGTTATTTTTCAGGTTCAGCTATGACGCACAGGTGTGTGTGTGTGTGTGTGGTTCCTCACAGCGTGATTCATGTATTCCATACATAGAGGAGAGGTTGAACACGGATGACACTGATACTGACGTACACACATTCATTTGATACAAATAACTTAAGAGCCATCAGACCCCAGCTGTAACAGCTGTGAATAGAGCAGAGTGTATTTCTGTGAATGGCCTGATCTCCTTTACTTCCTTCTCCCTTTTCTCTCTCTCCCTACCAACCTTCCCCCCCCTCCCTCCCACTTTCCCTACCAACCTCCCCCCCCCCCCCCCCCCCCTCCCTCCCTCCCTACCAACCATCCCCCTCTCCGTCTCTCCCTTTTCCCTCCCTCCCCTTGGTGAGGCGGTCTGCAGGCCCACTCCAGAATGACTCAGCTCTCACTCCAGCCGCATTTGGCATTCAAATCCTGTTAGGACGGGTGCTCCCCCAGTGTCTCACTCATGCTCTTTCTCTCATTCTGCCTCTCTCTGTGTCTCTTTCTCTCTCTCTCTCTCTCTCTCTCTCTCTCTCCTTCTCTACATCTGATAGAGATATTCTAATTGTTATGCTGTTTTAATTGTACTTTGGCAACACTGTACTTACTTAGTCATGCTAATAAAGCAACATTGAATTGATTAGAGGGGAGGAGTAGGATCTGCTGTGGGTGTAGGGTGTGGGCCCATGGGCTGTGTGTGTAAGAGCGACTTGCCATTGGCATCACCACCCTCACCACTGCTGCCACAGTGGCAATCCCCCTACCAAGAACACTCCCTGCTCAACCCCAAGACCTAACCCTATCTCCACTCCATCCTGACCTCTCTCTCTCTCGGGCCTGAAGGACATCAGGCGGGAGGTTAGCCTCTGGTGTCAGCGCCAGTGCGTGCCGGCTCCTCTTCCTCTCCCTCTAATCATGTGGGCTCATAGGCAGAGGCGGTGAACTCCCCTGGTGAGCTCATCTCAACCAGTATGACCCGTGCCCTGCCTCTCCTGCCCCGCCCTGCACTGCTCGCTGCTCTAGCCACACCATGACTGACTGACTGACTGTAAAAAAAAAAAAAAAATTATGGAGAGCATGCAGCGCCATCAAAAGTGAGGCAAAGTGAGCGACAGGGATGTAACCAAATATGGTCAATTTTGGGGGCAGATGGGGACGATTTTTTTTGTTGACTGCACGCTCTGGCACCAAAAAGCTTTCACTGCGCCCATTGTGCCCTCTATTTTGCCAATATGGCTGACCAACTCTGGTTTCATTTCTTATTCAGAACACAAGAGCATGACTCCATGACATGTTTACAGTCACTGGAGCGTCCCAGTTTACCTGCCTGCCCTTCTGCCTGTCTGCCTGCCTGTCTGCCTGTCTGCCTGCCTGTCTGCCTGTCTGCCTGCCTGTCTGCCTGCCCTTTAGCCTGTGTAAGGCTTTATAGAGGGAGGTGGCCAAGCAGACAACAAGCAGGTGCTGTGCTCACTCCTCGTGCTCTGTTCAAATCCCAGGTGAACGGCTGGGTCAGTGCTTCATGAGCAAGCCAACTGCTGTGGTGGCTGCTGCTGCTGCTGCTGCTGCTGCTGCTAGTGCTGTTGTTGACTTTCCCTCTTGTGGCTGCACCTTGCCGTAAGCACATTAGCTGGGCTCGATGCTCCAGGGGCCATCCCAGTTGAGTGGCCTGTGCTGGCTGACCTGGGGGAGAGATATTTCCCACAACAGAGCCAGAGGAGGGAGGCGCAACCTGGCCAGACAACAAACAATCACGAGAAGAATAGCCTTTGGTGTGGTTCACATTGTTTGGTAACAGATGCCCCATAACACTCACACTCTCTCTCTCTCTCACACACACACACACACACTCACACACACAGGCTGAAGAGAAGTCTGGGAACCTAGGAGCCCTTTTCTTGTGTCGTTTGATGAATACATCCTCTTATGTAGACTCCACTGAAGCCTTATCAGACATCCTGGAGTTGCCAAGGAGACACACACACACACACACACACACACACACACACACACACACACAAAGGTGATAATGTGCTGCCAGGACTTAGGAAGGTTCTGTGAAGCTGTGTGTTTAGACAGCGCACGGCTGGACAGTGACGCCACGGCCCTGCCACAACACCGCCCAGGAGGGGCGACCACTGAGAACAAAGCCTCCCCCCCGAGGGGGGTGCAGAACAGCCCCAAGCGTCAGTAGCATCTCATCTCCTTCCAAAAGCCTGTTTGTCAGGCTCTCCTCACAGGCCTCTGAAGCGGGGAGTCTCACCTGCTGTGCCGTCTCCGCCAGAGCGCCATTGTCACGTTGGCGGCAGTGGCTCTTGGTTGTGCTGTGTTTCAGATGCTTGTAGTCCCAAAAAACTTATCAGGGCTCAACGTTGGCAGCTTGGCAACCAGGTATGAGGTTTTGGTTGCCAAAGCCAACCAAATATGGTTGCCACTTGTAAGAATTTAGTAGCCAAGGGCAACCAGACAACCATACACTTAATATGGGATGTGTAGTTTTTCCCTGCTGGGGCAGTAGGGTGACACAGCCTGCGGCCCTTTGCATGTCCTCTGCCGCCCTGGAAAAGAGAGAGGTCATTTCTAGAGTTACCTCTCGTATTGATTCGTTCTCTCTCTCTCTCGCTCTCTCTTCCCCCCCTTCCCCCCGCTCAGAACACTCAGTGCAGAAAGTGCTTCTTTCTGGCGGCTCTCTGGGACCGGCCCCACCTGCAGACTCTGGAGTCAGGAGAGCATCTGTCAGTCACACGGCACTCTGCAGCAGCGCTCTCCGCTCAGGGTCGCAGACGCCTGCACTTACCTGCCTCCCATTCTTTACCTGCAAATGGCAGCCGCTCCTGTTAATGGCTTCATTTGTGAATCCCAGATGCATAATGCACCGAGGGGAAGTTCTCTGTGGGATGCTTTTTGTGTTTTTAATGAGGAGTCTCAAAACATCAGAAAACTCACTCACTCTCGCTCACCTCGTGATGGAAACCTGCAGAACTGGAAAAGAGGGGAGGGGTGGATGATCCTAGTTCCTGGCAAGGCCACGACATCCTGGGTCAACCATGTCGTCAGAGACATTAAATGGCCAACAATTAATCCATGGGTTAATGGCTAAATGAACCATGGAAGTATGTCTGTGTTTTATGCCATTAAATAAATTATGTCAGTAAACATCTATGATATGGCAGTATCCATTGCTTGTAAGCCTCATCAAGGTGCCTACTAGCGCAGCAGGAAGTAGTAAGTCTGCATGTGGAAAACCCATACTGATGTCCATTTCTCTCTCTCTCCCGTGCTCTCTCTCTCTCGTGCTCTCTCTGTCTCTCTCTCTCTCTCTCTCTCTCTCTCTCTCTCTTTCTCTCTTTCTCTTTCCCTACGTGGAAACCTCAGTGCAGTGGTAAAGACAGTCTGGGAGAGCTTGTTTCGGTTGGGCTTACGTAATGCAGGCAGGCAGAGAGAGAGAGGGAGGGAGGCAGGCAGCAGGGCTGGGGCTGGATAGGCTACTGGCAGCCTGGCTGACAAAGCCACTGGCACCCACACAGGCCCGCGGCGCGCCCCTGTTGACTGTGCTGAGCTGCATTCCTGCCGAGAGGATGGCAGAGTCCTGCTGTTTACACCAAACACGGACAGAAGAACAGGGCCGTGTGTGTGTGTTGCTCTCTCTGTCTATGTAAGTGTATGAGGGTGTGTGTGTGTGTGTGTGAGAGAGAGCCATACATGGTTATGAGTAGTAGAGGGAGCACGAGAAGGAAGGATCCACAAAGGATTACTGGCTTACGAAACACTGTTCAGCTGCGAGTTCACCGTGACCCACCTAGTCCACTTCTGAGACCCCCCACCCCCTTAGCCTAGCTAGCATCTCTTAGCCTACATGTACTGCTACATTTGCAGCCTTCATATAACAGATACCTCTACAAGTCATTGTCATCAGTAGCCTATGTAATGTTACAGCCCAAGGAATCCTAGTCATGATCTAGTGGGTGTCGTTAGCTCTAGCCGTTAGCTCTTCCAGATGAGGCACTGGAACACGGTGAGCTAAAGCTTCCTTGGCCTGGCTGGCTTGTTGTGGATCAGTGCGCCACAGTCACGCGTAATGAGTGTGGTAAGACAGTCATTTGCTATGAAACAGAAGGACGGAGCTGATCTGAGGTCAGTCGTGGAAGACGAGGAGATGAAGAGTCTGCCCTAGTGTGAGGAGGTTGAGTGTGTGAGTGTCGTCTTGAGCTGTGGCAGAGTGCACTGCAGTCTTTGGGACTGACGGGCACAATGCAAGTCTTTATTATGGGGATGTTTTGAGTGAGTGTGTGTGAGACAGAGTGACAGAAAGTGTGCTTGTTAGTGTGTGTGTGTGTTTTGTGTTTGTTTATAATGCTGGCTTCCCACTTTGCATAACTCCAGTTGGGAGGGTCCCATCATGTGATGTGATGTGGTGAAAGAGAGGGAGGGAGAAAGGACAGGACAGATTTGCACAAGTGAAGCTCGCCACATGCAAAATGGAGCATTGTTATCCAATCCTGCCCGCTCCCCTTCCAAGAAGAATCTGCTGTTTGTTTGTGTGGCTTGTTTTATCTGCTTAGGCTGCAGTCAGATGGTGTCATGTGCTCATGTTTGTGTGTGTCTGTGTCTGTGTCTGTGTGTGTGTGTGTGTGTCTGTGAGAGAAGGAGAAAGGTTGCGTTTGGGAGACGCCCAGTATTGCCTCTACGTTGTAAAGCATCTTGTGGGCGTTTCCTCTTGGTGCGTATCTGTGTGCGTGTGTGTGGACGTGGACATGGGTGTGTGTGTGTTTTCTGTTACGGTCAGCCATCTATAATGTAGGTCCCAAAGGAGTCAGGATTCAGGACACTGGGATTCAGATTAGATCATTGATCAACCTCTTGTTGTAGTGTTACTGTGTTGCGTAATGTCTATTACCAGTGTGTGTGTGTGTGTGTGTGTCAGACAAAGAATCAATCTGCCAATCCTACTTCATGATGTAATCTATGTGTGTGTGAGCAAGAGAAGATATGTGGCTGTGAGTACATGAGCATACCTGGGCATGCAATGTGTACTCTTCACACATGGTTACCTAACATGTGGTCATAATGGGTGTGTGTGAGTGACATGGTTACCTAACATGTGGTCATAATGGGTGTGTGTGAGTGACATGGGCCGGCATGGGCAATAAGCACTTCTATGTTTTAAAGTGTGCCAAGGCGTCACCCTCTGCCGCGGGCAGGTGTTAGGTGAACTGGCAGGGAGATTATACTCTGATTGTGAATGTCTTTGTGTGTGTGTGTGGGGCGGGATTTTTAGAATCAATACTTTAAAAGTATTCAAATAATAGTGTTCTGTGTCTGTGTGGACTGCTCCTACTCTCCATGCTCCTTGCATGCATCTAGGCAAGTGGGCGTGTCAAGCAGGCAGCTCTGAGTGAGTGAGTGTGCAGCAAACGTCAACACAAGTTTATTGCCGTCAGTCCTCGGCTTGCGGATAAAACAGAAGCTCGACGTAAAATCTGGAACTATTTTGGATACGTTGCGGATGGTGAAGGCAAGCCAACAGGTACACTGAGGCCCGTCTGTAAAATATGTTTTAAAGCCATTCAAAGGAAAGTCTTGACATAGAACTTGCCTAAGTACCTTGCAGGCATATCCCAACATTTTTAAAGAGTTCAAAGAACGACAGGTTAACGAATAGGCTATAGAAAACACCACTACATGATCAGTGCCAAGTTCAGTGCCAGTTATAGACTAGGCCTATAACCTAAGTGAAACGAGTGTGGTTTATTCTGGGATAAAGCGAACCTTCCTTCATTAGTGAATTTTGACGAGACATAACGACTGTGGTCATGGTGTACTAACTTGATGAAAGCGCAATGTTCACGCTAGTATAACTTTACCATAACTTACAAATGATAATAATAAGACCAACGGAAAATGAAACGTGCCGATTTTCTAGGCTGATTTGACATGGAATTATACCCTCATTCAGGTGTAATAATCCAGTCACTAACCAATTCGTCAGCTCAACCTTTTTGCAGGAAGTTAGCCTACGGGGACTATCAGGTGCTGCATGATATTGTTGTGCTGTGTTCCTTGATTATTAGGCTGGAATGAGAGTATAGTTCCATGTCAAATCAGCCTAGAAAATCGCCACTTTTGGCCCCAGCTGTGGCGCAATTCGATTCCTGCCCGTGGTCCTTTCCAGATCCCGCCCCGACTCTCTCTCCCACTCACTTCCTGTCATTCTCCACTGTCCTATCAAATTAAAGGCATAAAAAGGCAAAAAAAAAAGAAAATTGCCACTTTTCATTTTCCTTTGGTCTTATTACACTTTCTAACTCGAGAGGAGAAGTTTTAAATAGAAAAATTACTGGAAATCTTAGTCACTTTTAAATGTGATGCTAGCAGGCGAGCTGCTAATGGTCTAATACGATCCAATGATCTATGCTAGGCTGGAGCTAAAAGTGGTATCGCCAGACTCCAGAGAAAGGTAAAAATCAAATGTTTAACTCAATTGTTTAACTCAAGGGGAGGTGGAAATGAGTGTAATTCCCCAAATGGTGGAATATCCCTTTAAAGCCCACAGCATTCCACCAAAGTGTGTTGAGTTGTAATAGTAATAGCGGCTTAGGCTAAAGCTTGTGGTAGCAAATAATGTAAACTCAGTAAAGAAAAATCTTCACTTATTTCCTCTTTGCAACTATCAAAGAAATCCCATAAACACAGGAAGGCCTATGGTGGCCTACATCAGATGGCCTAAAGATTAGGCCCTTCTGTATAGCATTTAGTGATTTGCATGCAGTAATTTGAACACTGACCTTGATCTAGCCTAATTTGGCTATTTAAAGGTTATTTATTGTCAGCACAACACACTATGTAAATTAACTATAACAAACAATAAAGGACTTAACCACACACATACTACTATTTTACTGACTATAAAAATAATAAGCATGAAGGAAGTTTAGAACCCAAAATTTACCAAATTCAACACAAACATACTTATGTTCTTTCTTTTCCAGATAATTTAGGATTTTGCCGTGGTATCATTTTAGTATCGACTATCGATATTTATGACGGGGATTGTATCGAAGTCATAATTTTGGTATTGTGACAACGTTAGTACAGACACACACACACACACACACACACAAAAGTCTGCGTGTCATTTTTACCAGTTTAACCACACTCTTCACTCCTCCTTCTCATTCCCTCTCTCTAACTTTCTCTATTCTCTCTCTCTTTCTGCAACTCCCTCTCTCCTCCTCTCCTCAAGTTCTGGTTGTGCTGCAGAGTAGGATGACACATCACTATTGCTTGGGTCTACAGAGGAAGTGTGCTTTTGATAGGCCACCACAGAGGGAGAGAACGAGTGAGGAGACAGAAAAAAGAGAGAGCAAAAAAGAGAGGGACAGGAGGAGAGAGAGATAGAAGGGGGGTGGGGGGAGAGCAGTAGCAGGTCTAATGACATGTATTAAAGGCGTTGGACAGCAGCCAGCCTGCGCTGGCAGCGTGTTGATGACGTCATCACCCCCCACCCCACCGCCTGCCCTCAACCCCCCCCCCCCCCCCAGCCACTGAAACAAACCCTCTCTGTTATGGGAGGGAGGGAGGGAGGGAGGGAGTCAGCGCGCATTACACAGAGAACATAAGCAGGAGGGAGGGAGCGAGAGCACGTCAGGAGGGGAGGGGTACCGGCTGAGCGAATGGAGAGAGCGAGCGAGCGAAAGAGGGAGAATGGGTAAAGAGAGACAGATGAGCTGGTGGGTGGGTGGGTGGGTGGGTGTGTGTGTGTGTGTGCCTACGTGAGTGCATGAGGGCGCTAGGACCCAGACGCACACAGGAAGAGAGGAGAGGAAGAAGAGAACAGCAGCAGCCCCCCCCTCCCCTATTCCCTCCCCTCTGCTGGGAAGAGCCTGTTCACTCTCTCTCTCTCTCTCTCTCTCGCGCTCTCTCTCTCGCTCTCTCTCTCTGCACCCATTCTCCACTCTCTCCCTCCCTCACACACACTCACACTCCCTCACTCACACACAGACACAGTCGCGTTCGCTTGCTCACGCTGGGTCTTGCACCGGAAGTTTCTGTCAGTGTTCCACTCCTCTCCTCTTCCCATCGCGTCGGACTCGGAGGCTGGACTCGGCTCAGGATGCGCGACTCGGTGGATTGGCTATCGGACCGGCGCTTCGGATCACATCCCTAACGGGACGCTGCACTCATCCTTCTTTCTCTCTTGTTCTGTCGCTTTTTGCTGTTTTTTTTGTTTTTTTTCCTTCTTGTTTTTGTGGTTTTCTTTCTCCCCGGGGGTCTCTTCTTCTCCGCTGAACTTACAGCTCCCGATGGGCCGCTCTCCACCCAGCAGCTGATACGTGTGTGTGTGTGTGTGTGTGTGTGTGTGTGTGCGCTCAAATGTGTGTGTTCAGCAGCATGCACCCTTACACCAGCCTGAGTGGAGGCTAAAACTTCACTCTGCTCCAAGCCAAGGAGGCTGAGTGTGTGTGGCGGCGTGCGTGTGTGTGTGTGTGTGCGCGTGTGTGTGCGCGCGTGCACGTCTGCGTGTGTGTGTGTGTGTGTGTGTGTCTCTGGGAACGCGAAGGCCAGAACACGAGGAAGCTGGAGTGTGAGGCTAGTGGAACTGGCTGGCCCAACTCGTGCCTTTTCATTTCTTACCCACAATTTCCCGGTGGAGTCATGCTGAGCCTGCAGGACTCAGTATTCTTTGAGATCAGCATCAAGTCTCTTCTCAAGTCCTGGAGCTGTGAGTATACCTCGGATGCTCACGTAAACACACACTCAAACACACACGCGCGCACACACACACTCACACACACACGCTCATTCATTCAGGCGCGCACACACACATAGGCACAGGTACACATACTTTTGTACCTGAAAGCAGTGTCTACACTACAGAAGGTAGCGGTCATGAGCTATCCTTAGTGACCTACCTGACCTGTGTGAAACCATTTTAGCAACTGTTTAGTCTTTGTCTGCATTCTGTAGCACTGCTGTGTGTGCCGTGTGTGTGTGTGTGTCAGACATGCATCCTTCTGGTGTGTGTGTGTGTGTGTGTCAGACATGCATCCAGTAGAGGTTTGCCGACTGCTTTAAGAATGGCTGGTCGATAGTTCTGCACTTAACCTTGCATTTACACTTGATCTCCATCGGTTGATCCGACATGGCCACCTGCTTGGTCCATCACTCACTCGTTCACTCACTGTCTCTCTTTCTCTCTCTCTCTCTCTCTTTCATTTTCTCTTTCTTTCTTTCTTTCTTTCTTTCTTTCTCTTTCTTTTTTTCTATCGCACACTCAGATATATGACACGTGTCTGGTGTTCTTATCTACCTGCACAAACATGATTGTCGATGGACATATTTGTTTTTTTTGCTAATGACGGGCAACAAGTGTGTGAGCAGGTGTTTCTACTTTACAGACAGTTGAACAGACACACAATCCAAGCACGCACGCACACACACACACACAAAAGGAGAACTACAGATATGCTTGGTCCTATTGTGCACACTCACACACGTCTCCTTATCTCGCTACCTGAATGGTACTTCAGGTGTAAGTGTGTGTTCAGTGTCTTTCTGGAGTACGCGTACATATACACACG